>NC_136921.1:31142488-31353087 GCF_949752795.1 Hyperoodon ampullatus
GCTCCATCGCAAAGGGCCTGCGGCGGGGCTCCTGAGTTACTGACCAGGGAGGGGAGCCCACGCATAGGGCAGGGAAACGGTCAGAGGGGGCCATTGTCTTTCCTGTCGTTCTCAGAGCCTCTGCTCTCTCTCACTGACTATCCCACCACCCCTCCCAGCTTCTCCTTGGGTATCTTTTGGATGCCCCACAGTCAGCCCTGGTCTGTTCCTTCTCATCATTCCAGGTGTCTCTCCTTCCTGTGGATTTTTTTCTGTCTCATCCTTAACCAGCTGTAATAAAGAGTGATGTATATTTATTCTTATTTGTGTGTTTAATAAGGTTTTAGGTACACTTCTAAAACTTAAAAAGTAGAAAAGTTGATCTTTTTGTGTTCCTTGATTAATTTTCCTATATAAACAGAAACCCACAAAACCAAGATTAAGGTTTTCCTCCCTGGCATGAGGCCCCTGTTGCTTGCTATTTCTGTGTTTATTTTTTTGCAGCTCAGTGGCCCTGAGGAGAAAATCAGTGAGACATACACCTAATAGTCATTTAGGTTCTTGATCTTTGAGTCCTTTATGTTCAGGGATGTAAACAAATCTGCATGTGGGGTGGAAATAAGGCAGCAAAATAATTCACAGATCATGGCTATGATGCATCCAGCGAACTATGTGGTCCTCACAGTGGCAGGAAGGAACCTGAAGGAGGCTCCGTGAGTACGAGAACTTGGCCAAGGCAGCCTGGATGATGAGGAGGGTGCAGCTGGAGTTTGGGGCCAGGATTCGGTGGCTTCCAGCTCTGTCCTTCAGCTGCTCCAGTAACAACCCAGGAGGCTCTACTGGGAGGCCTGGGAGCCCCCTGCTGACTGGAGCAATGTAAGGAAAAAGGCTGGCTCTGAAATAGTTTGCACACCGGGGGAATCCTGATTTCCTGACTCCGACTTGGCCTTAAGTCCAGCTGCTGACCCAGCCATGCCTCCTCCTCCCTTCCCAGGGCTGGGGGTGTGATTGGATGTCCTGTGTGCATCAGAGAGGGCTAGGACGCTGTAACGCCCAGCTCCCCAAAGGAGATGTGGGGTGACCCCTCTGGGCCATTAAGTTTCCTTACCCAGGTGAGTGTGAGACTGTCCTTCCTTTCTAAGGCTGTGGAGAGAGTCCAGATTCATGCCTTTGTTGGAGCCAAGACAGCAGTTTTCTACAATGGCACTGCCCCTGCCATTCCATGACCCATCGCCGGGTGCTGGCTTTCTGTCAGGGCAATGCGAGAGGGGAATCAACCCACATGGCCCGGAGGGTGGTCCATGGGGCAAGAGTTAAGCGGGGAGGCCTAAGCTACTAAGTAGTGGACCCCTAGACGAAAAGGCCCCTTCCCAGGGTGCAGCCCAGCGAGATGTTAGCCGTTTACACCATGGTGTGATGTAGAGACAAGTCCTTCCCCACCTCTGGTCAAGCCCTTTGAACTTTAAGCTTTAGCTCATTGAAGTGAAATTCCTCATTCTCCGTTCAAAGTATTTTTGGCAATTGCAGGAGGCAAGGAAGATCTTTCCAGGGCACTTGAAATGATGCCATGGGAGGTAGCTGTAGCTGTCATGTCACAATTCTCTTTAATAATAAGAAGAATAACAATAATAACAACTTGGTTCCACAAGTAATTCATATCCATCCTAGAAAATTTGGAAAACACAGAAAAGCACGAAGGAAATAAATTACGACTCTTTTCAGCTTAACACCTTCCATTGATTTCTCCAAAACAGAGAGAGCAGCAAGAAGGCAATTAGCTATAAGGGCTATTAACGTAACAAAACCACCCCTAGCCCCTGCTCTCTGGAGATAGCGCAGACCTGGGGCTTGGAGCTGAGCCTCTCACTCAGGCCTGCCCTGTAGAGCCATCGTTTTTGCCCCACCAATGACATTTTCTGAGATTCGAAAAATGATTCCCTTATTGGCAAACGCTGTGGTTGGGGAGAGAGAAGCACAGGGGCACAAAGATGGAAACATCACTGGATCTACCACCACACTCGGCATTTTTGTTTTGTTATATTCCGTTTGTTTCCAAAAGTAATGTCTTCCTGCTTTCCTGTACTTGGTAAAGGACAAACACATCCAAATTTAAAAAAAATCTCTTTTTATAGGCATTTTCACGAGAGTTGTTGCGTAGGCATTCCCCTAATCTGTCTTCACGAAGAGACGACCTTACTCCTGGGTGGCCTGGGATCCAGGCAGAGAAGGAAGGGTGGATGGGATGCTGTGCTGGGTGCTGGGGTGGGGGGCAGCCTGGAGGGGGGCGGCCCCAGGGGAGCAGGCTGGCCGCAAGGTGCTAAGTGAGGGCTTCCTATTCTCTTCATTGGTCCTAAAAGTTGCTCAGCAGTTGTAAAAAATGACATAAGTTCTTTCAAGGTACCTTTCAAAATATGTAAATCAACGTGATTAACCCAGGGCTGATCATAGCTGTAATTCTCACTGCCCAGAGATGCCTGCTCATAATATTTTAGTGACTCCGTAGCATCTTTTTCATATAGAATATTAAAAATTCCCCTTTGTTCTGAAACCAGCTTCTTAAACTTTAGAATACGTTGTGAGCATTTTCTCATGGTGTTAAATATGTCCTTCTAATACAACTGCCAATGACTGCAGGTATTCGATCATCATTTCTTTAATTCCCACTGTTGGATATTTAGATGTCCCCTCTCCTTGATCTTCGCTAATGATTTACAACGTTGCAGTTAACATACTTGGCTGTATGTCTTGGTACATATCCATAATTATTTCATTAGGTAAATTCGTGTAAGTAAAAGGGTTTGTACACTTTTAAGGTAATTGGTAGGTGTTGCCATAATTTGCTCCCAAAAATTTGCATCAACTCCTTATCATTGCATGAAAGAGCCCCTTTCCCCACATTTTCACCAATAGTAGGAATTAGACATTTATTAGTATTTGTCAGTAGCAGTTAGGCAAAAAATAGCACCTCGTTGGTTCAGTTTTGATTTTTAGATTATAAAATTGCATCTATTTCTAGTAATCTCCACACCATCTTCAACCCCTAGCCCCCACCATCCTCATGGCTAATATTTATTGAACTTTACTTTGTATCAAACACTCGCATGTATTGCTAAGGTTATTTCTTAAAGGAGTCCTTATACAAATTGCCCTACGTTACAGAGGTAGTAAAAGACAAATCTGAAAATTGAACCCACACTTGTCTGATGCTAAAGTCCTGACTCATATTCTTTTTTATTTTTTCAACCTGCACCCAATTTCCTTGGGTGTTTGATTCTTATTCTTCACCCTCTTGCCTGCCTGCCTCTCTCCTAGAGCTCACGCAACCTGAGAGTCCTGTGTCTTGTGTTGGGTTCAAATAACATCAGCCTGAGCGGGGAGAGAGCTGAATGACAGGGGAATGGAGCCAGGCAGCAGAAAACAAGAAGTGGTGAATATGTTACTTTTTTGGCCCCTTCTCAGGCATAGCCCTTGGCCATGATTAGCAAAGTAGAGTGTGTGTCTGTGTGTGTGTGTGTGTGTAGCTAGGGTCAGGAAGAGCTTTTTGTGACTTGCTGCTGCAGAATAAGGTGGGTGGGGCAATGAACAAGCCCAGGATGAGGATTCAGAACACTTACATGTTTTTCTGAATACTTTATAGATTTGATTCTATTTTTTTATAAAGTTATTTATTTATTTTTGGGTGTGTTGGGTCTTCGTTTCTGTGCGAGGGCTTTCTCTAGTTGTGGCGAGTGGGGGCCACACTTCATCGCGGTGCGCGGGCCTCTCATTATCGCGGCCTCTCTTGTTGCAGAGCACAGGCTCCAGACGCGCAGGCTCAGTAGTTGTGGCTCACGAGACTAGTTGCTCCGCAGCATGTGGGATCTTCCCAGACCAGGGCTCGAACCCATGTCCCCTGCATTGGCAGACAGATTCTCAACCATTGCGCCACCAGGGAAGCCCTGATTCTATTTTTAAATGGTATTTAAAGTTAAAAATTCTTCTTGTTTTTGGTATTTATCAATAGAAATACAATGATTTTTGCATTTTGATTTGTGCCTCCAGCAATCTTGCTAGATTTTCTTGTTTTAATAATTTTAATAAATTATTTTAATAAATAAGTTTTAATAATTTATTGGTAAAATCTTTTAGAGTTTTCATTTAGACCATGATGTCAACTCTGAATAGTGACAGTTGAATTTCTTGCTTTCCCACTGTAGTGTTGTTTATTCTTTTTCTTGACTTAGTGCTCTGGCTAGGACTTCCAATACAATGTTGGATAACCACGGCAATATTTCACCATTTCACCCTTGATCATGAAGTTTACTGTAGATGTTTTGTGGATACATTTTGTCAGTTAAAGAAGTCCATCCGTATTCCTAGTTTGCTTCTATTTTCCTTTTTAAATCATGAATGTGTGTTAAATTTTATCAAAAAAACTTCTGTCATTATTTAGGTGGTTATATGCTTTTTCCCTTTGGATTCGTTAATGTTACTGTGTTGCATTGTTTTCTATACACACATTTTCTTTTATTTTCCCATCTTTTTGAAGATTGGTATTAAGCTCATTTTGCAGATGAGAAAATTGACATGCAGAGGTTAAGTCATTTCCCCCAGGCACAGAGCTGTGAGTGGTAGGTTTAGATTTTGGGTCGAGCCCGAGACACCCTAAACCTCATGCTCTTTATAACTCAGCAAATGAAGTACATGCCCTTTAGTGAAGGGCAAGTAGTGTCATTTTAGGGCTCGGAGGAGATGCTTCTGAAGGATGGATGGTAAGTTCAGGGGGTCCTCAAAGGCTTTAATGCCTTTGGACTAACAGTGGCTGCCAGATGAGCAGGAGGAGAAAAAAGGATTTGAAAATGTTAAAAAGAAAAGAGAAAAAAAGAAATGCCAAGCTACTGTGCTCAGGGCAATTTCCCAGGCTGCTGGGAAGTAGGTGTGAGCATGATGAATGGTTCCAGGTGTCCAGTGCCCTGTGGCTGATATAATTGGATCTGTTTGCCACCATGCTCTCCCTGCATGGAGCCAGGTAACTCAACGTATGCCTTTACTCCCTCAGGAGCACAAATGATTTTTGGTGCACTGTCTTCTGAAGTCACAATACAGACTCATTTAAGTTGGTTTGGGGATGGGCATTGGATAATCAAGTGATATCTGGTCCCAGGTGAGTTCCCCATCACATAAGACCATCAAGTAGAGACAGGTAGATGACTCACTGGGGAAAGGGTGGCTTGAAGGGCATTAAATGGGAAGTTGGACTAGTTTACCTCTCAGGTCCTTCCAAAGCTAAGGTTTTCTGGTTCTAGTGAGAATTAGTAGCGTTTTCTATTTTCAGTGAAAACATGTATAAATTAGAAGTAACGTGACTTACACACTTCCCAAAGTGGGGGGCAACATATGTTAACCATAAGTCAACAGTGTGAAGTTGGTTTCCACCCTTGAAGAACTTGCTCCCTTCCTGAGCCCTCCCAGTGGGCTTCATGAGGGGACTTGGCAATGAGGTAGAATGCACTCTGTCATCCAGGCTCTGGGAGTAAGTGACCACACCCATCTGGGGTGCCAGGCAGCTGTGATAACTCAGCTGTACAATGAACACAAAATGGAAAGTTGATTTGCTGCTCGGTGCCGAGGTGGCCCTTTGCCAGTGTCCCAGTAAACAGGCCAATGACAAACACCTTGTCCCTCGTCCCTTGGTGCCTCACTCCACCATGGGACAGGGAATAGGAGGGGATGAACTGACCACACAGAATGTCACAACCAGAATCTATCTTCTTCCCTCTCCATTGGGGCCTGTTCTCTGTAACCTGACGATTTTCCGGCATCTGCTTGAGAACCCTGCCCACCTCAAATTTGCCAGTAAGCAAAGTAAGTATATAAATAAATAAATAATTCATCATCAACTCCTGGCCTCCTGACCCAATCTTGAAATGTGTTGCAAATACGCTGACACTTGGGTTCTTGTGTTTCATAGCAAACAGCATTAGCCGCCAGTTCACACCTGGGCTTGGCCGGGCTGGCCTCCATGTTAAGATGCTCCAGGACCTTCCTCAGGCCCTGGACTCCGGAACATATTCAGAATAATAAATCCAGAAGTGGGGGAAGCAGAGCAGGGAGAGAAGGGATTTGCTTTCCTCTTCTAATCCCTTACTTTCAACTTGAAGTGCTAATAATGGCAATGACCCCTCTCCCCTAGGAAGGATCTCAAACATACCAGATGCCATTATCTTATTAATCTTTATCTATGGCTGATGAGCATTGAGTTTTCATTGAGAAGAGCTGCCAGGAGGGGAGAACATGTATCCAAGACTGAGGACAAGGTGGCCAGGTAGGAAAGTGGCTCTAAGCCCTGGTTGCAAATTAGAATCTCCTGGGAGAACTTTTAAAAAATACCTGAGTATTTTGGTCTGGTCTGGTTACCCCAGACCAGTTATTCTTGAACATATTTAAAAGTTTTCCAATAACTGAATCAAATATAATTTTTAAAATTTAAATTAATCCAGAATCCCTGGAATTGGGGCTTGATCATCCATATCTTTCAAAAACTCTCCAAATTAATTCTATTATGTAACATCGGTTGCAGCCAGGCTTGAGAGCCACTAATATATACATCCTGCAGGTGGCCTAAGCACCAGCCTTCCCTGCACTTACCAGTATATATCACAACAAAATAAAGGTAATATCCAATTTACCCTAACTTAAGTGCCCTAGAAGAATTACCATTTAAGGTTTTTCTCTCCGGCCACTAAGGAGAAGAGAGACCTATATTTTCTTTTTTTTTTTTTTTTGCGGTACGTGGGTCTCTCACTGTTGTGGCCTCTCCCGTTGCGGAGCACAGACTCCAGACGTGCAGGCTCAGCGGCCATGGCTCACGGGCCCAGCTGCTCCATGGCATGTGGGATCTTCCCAGACTGGGGCATGAACCCGTGTCCCCTGCATCGGCAGGCGGACTCTCAACCACTGCACCACCGGGGAAGCCCCAAGACCTATATTTTCTGATTGCTTACTCTATGCCAGGCACCATGTACATATTAGCTCATGTTGGTCTTCATAGCAATCCTATGAGGTGGATATAATTAATTTAACTTTATGCTTGGAAAAAAAATTCAAGGCTTGGTAATGCTAAAGTCGTGGAGTGGGGAAGGGGGGAGAGATGTGGAATCTGAACACAGGTCTGAGTCCATTGAAGCAAAACTGTAAAAGTGTACTGTTGTCCATTCTATGTGAAAGCAATCTGTCTCTGAGCCTCTTTTCTGACAGGGATGGGAAAGAACACATTTGTCAAATCAAGCACCACATAACACGAACCTAGGACACCAGTAATCAACTCTAGGAAAGAAATCACACCTGACATGATGATTGCACTTGCGGTCTCCACCTGCTGAGTTTGTGGTAGTCAATGGTTATTCTCTAGGATCTGCCTGGCTTTTGCAGGGGCCAGACTGCTGAATTAAATGGAGATATGATTGGAACCACAGCTTCTGCATCCTTTAGACCAGTGCTTTCCACTGCATATATAATGTGAGCCACATGTAATTTAAAAATGTTTAATAGCCACATTAAAAAGTAAAAAAGCAGTGAAATTGAGTTTAGCAATATATTTTATTTAACTCAATCTATTAACAATATTTTCATATGTAATGAACATAAAACACTATTAATGAGACTTTTTACACTCTTTTTTGGGAGTACTAAGTATATTTTATACTTACAGTACATTCCAAGTCAGATGTCAAAATTTCATTGGAAATACCTGATCTATATTTAAGTTTCATAATATTTACAATTGAAAAAGTAGACTCACGTACTCAAGTTGTTCCAAACATATTGAAGAGTTTTCAAATAACTAACTTGCGTATGTTTAAAAATTTTATTAATTAAAATAAAAAATTCATTCCCTCAGTTACACCAATAGCATTTCAAGTCCTCAATAACCGCATGTGGTTAGGGCTACCAACTGGACAGTGCACTTTTAGATCTTTGAAAGAGGCCCTGTTTTCTGGCACACTCCTTTGGTATGATTTTTTTTTTTATGATGCTGTCAGGGATGTGGTAGGTAGAAGTTTCCACACTTTTATAGCTCTTACTCTGCAGTCCAAAGATGCAATGTAGGGGTTGTGCTAACCACTGAGTATGTCTGTTCTGATATACATTCAGGGGTTGAGGAAATGACCACCAGATGGGTCAGCAGACTCAGTGGACCCATTGTGAATTAGACTTTGGCTAAGATTCCATTCGTTATCTAGCTCCCATTGACCCCTACTCACAATGTCAACCTGGATCCTGTGTCCAACAGTCCTCAAAATCTTTGGGTAGCCCCTCTCCTCAATTTGGTTACCTGAATAAATGTTCGAGGATCCTTTTGGAGGAGAACTGTGGGAATCAGAAGTGTGAATACCTTCTGTGGTTTTGTAGGGTCCTTTTCCCTGGGGACCTGCCTCTGCTTCATCCAATGGGCTCTGGATTGTAAAAACAGGCAAGGGATTATGATATTGGAATAACCACCCCTAATCTCCTGACTGTCCATGTGTCATTTCCTTAGCTTGTACAAACTGAGTAGTACCTTTGTTAGTGACCCACCTATTTTGCCTTTAGGTGCTTCATGTTTTATGAACCAACTGCATAAACTCTATGCAGGTCAACCCCCTCTCGCTGCCTCCCTCCAGTCTTGCCACTCATTATGGTAACTGAATCCACCTAGCTCCTAATGGTTATGCTTTGCCAACTTGCCTCTGTATTTCAGAATCCTTCCAACCCATTACTTTCAGTGAGCCTATAATGGCCTTTCCTGCTGTCAGCCTTGGCCTAGAGAAGAGACCCACCACTACATTTCTCAGTGATGCTGGTGCCCCTCTCACTAGCCATTCTTTAGAGTCCTCCCTTGGAACAAAATCACCATGTAGATATTCTGGTCTTTCTTAGTATATCCATTCTAGCATCTCCACTTTTCTGAAACATTTAATCCCTTCTTTCACCATCAACCATGGCAATTCTGGCATTTCAACCTCATTCAGCATGAGCATTGCTTTTCCCATTTTTGCAACAGCCATCTAGTTGTAGGCTTATACCAGCTTCTAGGGCAGCAATCCCCAACCTCTTTGGCACCAGGGACTGGTTTCATGGAAAACAATTTTTTCACGGACTGGGGTGGGGGGATGGTTTTGGGATGATTCAAGTGCATTACATTTACTGTGCACTTTATTTCTATTATGATTACATTGTAATATATAATGTTAAGAGTCACACAACTCACCATAATGCTGACAGGTGGCAGAGCTCAGGCGGTAATGCGAGAGATGTGGAGCGGCTGTAAATACAGATGAAGCTTTGCTGGCTCGCCCTCTGCTCACCTCCTGCTGTGTGGCCTAGTTCCTAACAGGCCACGGACTGATACTCATCCATGGCCCAGGCGCTGGGGACCCCTGTTCTAGTGGTCTTGCCAAGGTGTTAAATCTTTTATCCTGGGAGAGGGCTCTCAAATCGACAAACTCTTACTTATCCAACCTTATATTCCAACCTCCTTGATTAAGCATCTCCAGAAGACAATTCTGAGTGTACCCTCCCAGCTCTTGCTGGTACATGCTGGCTAGGTCTTGAAACTCCTTAAGGGTATAGTTCCTTTTTTTCCCCCTTGTCAGCTTGTCCCCAGTTGGGTTATGTTGTGACTTAACTAAATCTAGTTATAAGTGACCAGGAAGGGACGTGAGGGCAGATCTTGGGTGGGGCACTTGTGGCCTTGCAGTGGAGAAGACTCTCATAATCTCCAGTCAGTGGTGGAATGCAACTTCTTAATAGGGAGGGTGGGCCTCTCCAGCAGTCTCAGAAAGCTCAGGGGAGTCTGTGGATTCAAAATTTGGGAACGGGGGTTAACCCAGCTTTTCCCATTTCTTGTGTCAGTGTCCCATTTTATCATAACCAAACTTTGGGCTCAGCTATTCTGACAATTATATCTTGGTCCTGGTCTTCAGCTTTCCCTGCCCTCACACTGCAGTAAATGAGAGCTTCTTTGTATGCTACCAAGAAGGTCTTCTGGCTTTCACACCTAACTTTCAGTTGGGATTAATCCTCTCAGCTTTTTCTTATATTTTTTCAGAGTATCAATGAAGCTTAATAATAGCCAACATTGGTCTTGTAATTACTACAGCTGCCATATTTCTCAAACACCTGATACACTGCAATAGCTAATATATCCCCTTCCACTGGTATTCATCACAATACAGCCCCAGTGGCTGTTTTATGACTGGACTTGACTGCTACGTTGTGCCATGGGCTAGAAGTGCTCCAGCTTCCATCAGTGTGATGGGGTCTCTGCCAGACAGATGGGAAGTGATGAAGTTCCAAAACCCCTATCTATTCCTCTGCTTTCTTTCAACACTTGTTCTACTAATTGTTGTAGGTTGGGCTCTCTGGGAAGCAGACTCTGAGATGGGGTTTAGCATGTAAGGGGTTTATTAAGGAAGGCTGTTGAGAAAGGAAGGAAAGGGAGCAGAAGTGTTCAGAGGAAGAAGTCAAGCTTGGATGCAGGTCTAAGAACAGTCTCAGCTGAATTCTTGTGATATCTGGAGCTAAAAGGTTTTTCAGATTTATCTAGAAGTGGTGCCAGATGACTGGGCCTTTATACTCCTGCATTGTCCAGGCATTGGATGAGGGCTATCAGAAGAAACTTGTGTTTGGAGTCTGTCTGCCAACAGCACTTAGAAGTGCTGGGACAACAGTTCCTTCACTGAAGGACTGTCTGGGTGATGCAACCCGATGTCCACCATGATGTCCAATCCTGAGATTCTTTTTCTAAATTGAAGTATAATTGACATATAACATTTTATTAGTTTTAGGTGTATAACATAATGATCTGATATCTGTATACACTGTGAAATGATCACCACAACAAGTTTAGTTGACATCCATCACCATCGTAGTTACAAAAATATTTTTCTTGTGATGAGAACAGAGATTCTTAAACTTTAAAAAATGAAGAACTATTGTATGCCTTCTTACATGCACTTCTATTGGATTAACTGGCTTCTAGAATTAGAATTGATTGTGTTTCTCTGTTTCCTACTAAACTGTGAACTCTTGGAGGGGAGGGACTTTGTCTTAGGTATTCTGTATACAGGGTCCTGAGTAAATGGCCAAAGGCCTAGGATTAGACACACAGCAGGTGTTTAAGACCTGTCTGTTGTTGCACGTTGAGTGAGGTTTTATGATTGACCACCTTGGGTGGGCAGATAGGCTTTTGGGAGTGAAATTGTTGGTCTTGAATTCAAGTCTATAACTAGAATACTCTTCCTTAGAGGCAATTCTGGTAAATTAATTAAGTTAATGTTAATGATCACTTGCTAAGTGCCAGGCAGGATTCTAGATGTCCTGAGAGATATGGTGATGAACAGGACATTATTCCTGCCCTCATGGGGGTGACAACTTTGAGCACCAGGGTAAGGGGATTGGAGATGTATCCGTTCAAACTTTGAGATTCATCAGTAGATTTGGATCTCTCGATTGGGCATCTTTGGGCTGCTCCTTATCATTCTGAGTGAATTCAGGCTAGGTAGGTGTGATAGGTTAGGGTAAGGTCAGTGGAGGAGTTATGTTTAGCTGAGAAATGAGAGACGGTAGAACACCACTCATTTCACCCAACATAGGTGTCTTTATTACCTGGACAAGAAGAATCTGCGCAATTTGAGCCTGCCTAGCAATGCCTTTGATGGTATTAAGTAGCAGTATACTGAGGTATGACATTGTGAGTAATGGATTACACCTGTATTGTCCAATATGGTAGCCACTAACCATATGTAGCTATTTAAATATAAAATCAATTAAAGTTACAAATCAGTTCTTCAGTTGCACTAGTCACATTTCAAGTATACAATAGTGACATGTGACTAATGGCTACTCTGTTGGGCAGAACAAATTTTAGAACACTTCCATTCCCATAGAAAGTGCAACTGGATGGCAATGGTTTAGACTATTACTGACTCATGCAATATTAGAATAGGAAATGCCTTCCTGATTTATTAGATAGGGACATTGGGACCTATAAAGCTAATAGGACTGGGATCATCTGAGTCTCAGTTCAATGACTCTTTATTTACAGATTTCTTTCAGTTCATAGGCTTGGGAGATCCTCTTTAACTGCCCAAGATACCTAATATAATACAAACTATCTATCCATCTATCCATCCATCCTTCCATTTTCTTCCCATCCTCTAACATACTCTACATCTCCTTTTACCTATACTCGTTGCTTGAACTATACCAGCCAATTTGATACAACTCCTGCTGAGAAGAAAATCATCTTCCAACTAAACAGGAGACAGAAACATGATGATGTTACCGTATGATAAGTGGCATAGTTGAGTAGAAGCAGAATGCAGAGAGTCCAGAGGAGGTAAGTTAAATTCTGCCAGAGGGCTTGGGACAGGCATTACATAGGAGGTGACATTTAAATTGGCTCTGAAGGATAACAAGAATTCTTAGGCAAGAAGGAAGAGGAAGTGTTCTAGGAAGAGGGAACAGCATGAACCAAGGTCCGAAAGCATGAAAGTGCACTGACTGTGGGAATGGTGAGTAGACTTTTGTGGTCTCTGTGTGGCTGGGGGAGGGTGGTAGGAGACAAGCCTGGAAGAGTACGCTGGGCCCATCCATGTAAGAACTCGTAGGCCAGGCTGAGAGGTATGGGCTTTATCTAGAAGGCAATGGGAGTCTTTGGAGGTGAATAAGAAGGGGAAGGATGTGACTGAATCTGTGTTTTCAGAAGATCAATCCATAGGGATGTAGGGCATGGATTAGGGTTCCAGGTGATTCAACTCCCTGACTTTGTCCGAGGTGGAGTAATGATCCTGAACCTAGTACAATAATGATATGGTTCTTTCTTCTCAGATTTAAGGAACAATTAATACTCCTCCAATTAAGACTTTTTGACATTTCCATCCTACCTTTGCTTCTCCTCTCCTTGACCACCTTACCCAGCAGCCTCCCACTAAAGCACATTTTCTCCAGCATCAAATCACACAGAGGGGTGGAAGGGATATGGGAACATGCCAGGGAGCATCACTAGCATTGTCTGAGCTTCTCGGAGCTTCTGCAGCCTTAATGCCTCTGGGTCCCTAGTGTCCTCCATGAACCTTAATGAGAAATGCTACTCCTGTGGTTGCATTTTCCTGACAGATCCTGGGATGAGTCATTCTAACTCCTGGCTGGCAAAGTGCTGAAGTCATGCACAGAGAGGGGAGCTTTTTCTTGATTTTATCCATGAAAATTGAAGGCAGGGAGCTGAGAGGGACTTAGAGAAACCACTTACCCAGTGGGAAATGATTTGGCCGTGTCTGCGTCCCCTTCTCCTGAGGATAGAATGCTTTGTTGGCCTAACAGTTACGTTGGATTAAGAGCTATGACAATATGCAATTAATAGTGAGTTTCTTTGTAACAGATAATTGTCAAAACATCTTGAAGCCCATTCAGAGAGACAACTTTGAAAGGAGCCTCGGCTGTCCACACACACATCCAACACTGTCATTAAGCCCTCCTGGCATGACAGCAGCTATAGTTCATTATCCTGGGTGGTAGCTGTGGGGGAACTCTATTCTTTACATTTTCTTTGGGAAAAAAATGTCTTTTAAATGTCATTTGCAACACAACACAGGCAAATAAATGGAAGGGGATGTGGTCTGGTGATTCACGAATGAACCCAAACTAAGAGGGGCTGTGCTCAATTTCTGACAGCCCAGTGATTTATTTAAAAAGAAAAGACACCTGCCACCCCGGCCCCAATTTGATACTTCCACCAGCCAGAGGAGTATAAGAATTTCTCAGTGGACTCTTAGGTAAATAAAATTGTCATCTTTACCTGTAGATAGAAATAATGCCCAAGCACACCTTCGAAAAACTTTATTGATTTATTTTTATGAATAAAAACAGGCCTGGTCTTTTCATTTTGATCATCAGACACGGGTTGCTGATCCAGCATCTATTCTGCCCCTCATCCTTACTAAGGAACCCTATTTTGTTTAGGGCAATCAAATGCCTTATTAAAAATCACCCCATTCCTGGCATGGATTCCTTTACTCAGGGGATGGCTAAGTGACTCATTCTTGGACCATGAGCTGTAAAAATAGCCTACTGGGTGGATTTTTAGAATGGATAGATATGTATTTTTTTCTTGATAAAAGAAGGTGGATTTAGCTGGCACTTATTTTTTTTTTCTTCATCTTTTTTCCTTTCTCCTTCTTCCTGCCAGAGAACCAGATGAGATACCCAGGATGAGGCAGGTAACAGGTAGCACTCTGCTAGGCACTGGGGATGTGGGGTAAACAAGAGGATTCCTAGCCTTACAACATTCACTGGTGCATATAAACATATAGGTAGATAATCACAATCCAATATCCTGAGTCCTATAATAGGGAGAGGGAGGGATGTAAAATATGAGACTAGCTTGAACCATGAAAAAAAGCACCACAAACTTATAGGAAATCCCCCAAACTATGGAGTCAATGACCAGGACAGGAACAGTCCTCATGCTTATCTGAATCCTGGGCATGGGGAACTTAGAAAAACATAGTCATCCAGTCCCTGGTGACTGGGAATAAGCATTGAGAGTGGGAAAGGTCCGAGTGTGGGGAGGCTGTATTTGCTTCTCTGAATTCCTCATCGTGTGGTTCCTGCCTATCTCAGAGCAGTGCTGAGCCCAGCTTGGATGTGTTCCTAGGAACACATGAGCTTTGGCCTTCAGGAAATGTCTCTTTTGGGGATGATATTCTAACCTAGGAGAATGAATGAATTTGACAGCTCAAATTGGTGGAAAAAACACTTGGACCAGCCTTGAGCACTGCTTGGGCACTTGGCCAGCTGAAATTGGCATGACTGATCATGAAGCTCATTTGGTAACATGAAAAGGACAGTTCTATTGGGGTCAAGTGAGAAGGCTAGCTAATATTCCCAGGAACATGCTTCCCAGAATCAAAAGCAAAATGATTTTTTTAACAATGACAAGAGGGGCTATGTGATCATTTCCATCATCGTTGGTTTCCTTTCCTCTCCCAATCTTTATAATTCCAAGGATGTTGGTAAAAATATTTAACCATCAATATGGCAATTGCACTAACCAATCAGAAGAGATGCGAGGTTTAATGACACTCAGTGCACCCTCTGAGTGTCATTTCTGCATTGCTCTTTGGCTTCTTTCAAAGGCTCATTTCATGTGTGCAACTCCCAGAGTGCACTGCTGTGTGCCGTGCTTCCAGAACAATGTGCACACAGCTGCCTACTGAACAGTTGTAAACCAAGACAGAAACACCAATGTGAGCAAGTGGCTCGGATGCTCTGTGAAGTGTTAATCCTGCAAGATGGTACTTGGGACCAAAATACCTTTTTCATGATCTAATAGACTTGGAGAAATGCTTCATCTTCTGTTTCCATCTTGATGATTCACAATGCACATTTATATACACATAGCTTTGAGAAATCTTGCAAGAGTGAAACCTATTTACTTTTTACTTTTTACCAGCATTTCCCACCTTTTTTTTTTTTAAACCATGGACTTTTCTTGCCCTCCTCCCATCCCCAAGGACCACCTGTCCTTGGAACAAACCTTGGCCTTTGTCCTCAGATATATAAATAACAAAATAAAAACAAGAAAACAAGATACAAATAAACAGCAAAAGTATATAATCATCTGCAAGTCAAGAAAACATCTATTTTCACGTTGGATGTGGGTTGGTTAATTAAAGTATATGTGAATTCCTGCCCATCCAGGCAGCAATCAAATCTTTAGGCACTGTTCAGGTAAGGGAAGTATTCCAGTGATCAATTTCTGCGGAACAAACAACTCTAAAACTAAGTGGCATTAAACAACATTTATTGTGCTTAGGATTTTGTGTGTCAGGAATTGGGATGAGGCTCAGTGAGAATAGCTCATCACTGTTCCATGATGATTGGGTGACTCAAATGGCAAGAGATGGTTGGGATGTTTTAACTGGGGCCATATATCTGAGGCTGTGATCTCAGCTGTCAGTTGGGTTTCTCGCTTTTTCTCCATGTCATGTCTGGTGGGACTGAAATGTCCAAGATGGCCTCTTCACTTCCATGTCTGGTGCCTGGGTTGGAATGGCCAGAGAAGCTTGGGCTGGCAGGTCATTGTTCTGTATCCACGTGGCATCTTTGCTCACCTAGCTTAGGCTACCTCACAGGATGGCAGTCTCAGAGTAGTCAGACTTGCACAGTCATTGGCTTCGCCCAGATTGAGCATTCTAAGAATCATGGCAGAGGCTGCAAGGCTTCTATGACTTAGCCTTAGAAGTTCTAGAATATCACTGCCTCTGAATTCTATTGGTCAAGCAAGACATGGTCAGCTCAAGTTCCAGGGGATGGGAAATACATTCCACCTTTCTGACGGGAGGAGAAACAAAGAATCTGTGGTCATCTTTAATCTACCACAGGCATCTTACTGGTTGGCTCTCTTAAGCATCGGACTTGAGACGCTTAATGTCATCTGAAATGTCAGTTGGGTCCCACCTGGCCTCAGGTTTACTTTAAGCAATGCCTGGAAAAGTTCTTTTAGCGTGGGATGCCATTTGGAGAACATAAAAGATTAATTGAGATGACCAACCCATCTAGACACAGAATACAAGACAGTAATTTAAATGCCTATAAACACAACAAACAAAATTACTCTTGCATGTGGCTCTGGTATTAACGCCCATCATCGTGTATGAAGGATGAACTGTTGGAACATTTCTCCAGACTGCAAAAAGAATCATGGGAAATGGTCCTCTCTGTTTCTCCTCTCCTTTCAACATCCTGCTCCCATGTTGGCTACTTTTCTGTGATCCTCATTAGTTTGCATTAGATTTGTCACATTACAATTTTTCTTTAATTTTAATTTTATTGGAGTATAGTTGATTTACAATGTCGTGTTAATTTCCAGTGTACAGCAAAATGATTCAGTTATACATGTACACATATTCATTCTTTTTTAGATTCTTTTCTCATCAGGAGCTTGGGATGAACATACACACACTACTATATATAAGATAGATAACCAACAAGGACTTACTGTGTAGCACAGGGAACTTTACTCAATATTCTGTGATAACCTACATTTAGAGGTTTTATATAAATTACTGAGAATGCTCAGTTTCTGTCTAGAATTGCTCTAAGATTATCTATCTATCTATCTATCTATCATCTATCTATCTATCTGTCTATCTGATTTTGAGGGAAAAAATTCAGAAGTTTACAGAGAATATATAAACAACATCCATATTCTCACTTCCAATAATTTACAAATATCAACATGCTAATCTATTTTCTGAAAGGGTTTTTTTTTACTAAAAGAAATAAAATATTACAGAGAAATTTGAAGTATCTTTTTTTTTTTTGCTGTACGAGGGCCTCTCACTGTTGTGGCCTCTCCCGTGGTGGAGCACAGGCTCCGGACGTGCAGGCTCAGCGGCCATGGCTCACGGGCCCAGCCACTCCGCGGCATGTGGGATCTTCCACACGGGGCGCGAGCCCGTGTCCCCTGCATCGGCAGGCGGACTCTCAACCGCTGCGCCACCAAGGAAGCCCTGAAGTATCTTTTGATCAAATTTCCCTCCCCCCTGTCCCAGAAGCAACCAGTCATGAATTTACTAAGTTGGATGATATTTTAAGTATAGTGTTTTTGTCAACTATTTTACAGCTCCATCTTTCCCTGTTTCTAATTTACTGCCCTGAAGAGGTGCAGCTGAAATTTAAAGAGGCTGACACTCTCAAAATTCCCCACTGCTTTATTATTTGTGACTAGCTTCCCTTTCTATACAGCATGCAAGTGAGGGGATATTATCCAGGCTTTGGTGGAAAGAACTACTTCTAGGAAGAGGTACTCTGTAAATATCTCCCTGTCTGAGCAGAAACAATGTTATGCTCATTCTATTGTATATCGTCCAACACCCTCACCACAAATGTTATCATCCAGGACTCCAGTAGTTATGTGTTTCGAGGCTGCCACACCTGTAACTTTTGGGCTATAGGTATGGAAACCACAGTGTTTTGTCAGACAAAATGTGTCAACACTGGCCTGGCCGGCAATTCCAGTATCAATATCACATTGTTTCCACAGATACAAAGTGCTGGCATGCAGTTCAACACCCTCTGTGCTATAGGCTGAATGTTTGTGTCCCTCCCACCCCCAAATTCCTATGTTGAAACCTAACCCACAATGTGATGGTATTTGGAGTTAGGGACTTTGGGAACTGATTAGGTCATGAGGGTGGAGCTCTCATGAATGTGATTAGTGCTCTTGTAAAAGAGACCACAGAAAGCTCTCTCATGTGAGCACCCAGTGAGAAGACAGCTGTCTATAAACCAGGAAGCGAGGCTTCACTGGACACTGAATCTTCCTGTGCCTTGATCTTGGACTTCCCAGACTCCAAAACTGTGAGAAATCAATTTCTTTTGTTTATAAGGCACCCAGTCTATGGGATTCTGTTACAGCAACTCAAATAGACTAAGACACTGTCATAGTGATTCTTAACTCTACCAGATGTAACTCCTCCTTTCAAAAATGCTTATAATGGGTCTTCCCTGGTGGCGCAGTGGTTGAGGATCCGCCTGCTGATGCAGGGGACAAGGGTTCGTGCCCCGGTCTGGGAGGATCCCACGTGCTGCGGAGCGGCTGGGCCTGTGAGCCATTGCTGCTGGGCCTGCGCGTCCAGAGCCTGTGCTCGGCAACGGGAGAGGCCACAACAGTGAGAGGCCCGCGTACTGCAAAAAAAAAAAAAAAAAAAATGCTTATAATGCTCCTTATCCTATATCTTTTATAGATAAGATAACCTACCTACACAAATCATTAATAATAATTAATATAATGACCTGGCTATAGCACAAAAGGAAATAATATTTTCCAGTGTGTAAATGCTTGGCTGTAATAATTAACATAGTCAGGTGATAGCTCCTGCTTGTTGATCATCATGAGTGCAAGAGCCACAGATGTAGACTTGATCTAGGCATGGTCATCAGCAGGGTGATTTTCAGAAATAATGAGCAACTTTTCCTAGAGTTTCATATAAAACAAACTACATATTCCTCAAAAAGCTAAACACAGAATTACTGTATGACCCAGCAATCCCACTCCTAGATATATATCCAAAAGGATGGAAAACAGCTACTCAACCAAATACCTGTACAGGAATGTTCATAGTAGCACTATTTACAACAGCAATTGGTGGACACAACACATATATCCATCAATGGATGAACAGATAAGCAAAATGTGGAATATATGTACAACGGAATATTATTCAGCCTTACAAAGGAATGAAGTACTGATGCTTGCTACAGCACGGATGAACCTTGAAAACAGAAACCAGACACAAAAGGTTACATATTGTACGATTCCATTTACATGAGATAAAACATTCAGAACAGGTAAATCCATCCAGACACAAAGCAGACGGATGGTTACCAGGGGCTGGAGGTGGGTGGGTGGTGGGTAGGAAGGGACTGCTTAGTGGGTACAGGGTTCTCTTCTGGGGAAATGAAAGGTTTTGAAACTAGATAGTGGTGGTGAATGCACAACAATGTGAACATATATTCATGCCTTTAGCGCATTGAATTATACACTTTAAGACAGTGTAAATTGTTAATTTCTGTTATGTGAATTTCACTGCAATAAAAAACAAAGTACAATCTTCCCTTGATTTACACGTTAAGTGCATTTTCAGAGTTCAGTGAATATTAAAACCATGCAAGTAATGCTTGAGGTTTTGTATGTAAATACAAGTTAGGGTCCAGGTTCAGATAAATTATAAATAGATGTTTCTCCTCCAGGATCGTCTAGTGGGACAGTCAAATGTTGGGCAGGAATTTGTTGAGCAAAACAGCCCTGTCCCTTATAGAAGGTCTGGAGTCTCCATGCCTGTTTCCAGCATGCGCTGCCCTTGGGGAAGTACAGCTGAGGCCGGTGGCCCAGGGGCAAGTGACAGTGCTCTCTGTCTTCCTCCTTCCAGCAGCTGCCACAGTCTATGCCCCCACCTGCCAGGTCCCTGTGTTCAGTGCTTCTGTGCTACCTCGCTGTTCTGCTCCAGGAATGGCTAAAGGGAATCCCGGCGGCGAGAGCTGTGGGATAGCATTAAACACTTTGCACCCTCTCCTCATTTAAAAGAGAAAGATGGTGCTTCATTCCCATGGTGACGGTGACGATCCTAATGCTCTTAGCAAGCCATAGGCTTTGGGACCTTGTGACATTTTGTTTTTGTTTTCCAAAGCACTAGCGCCAAAGCCAGGGCAATTAATACGCTGTTTCTTTGGTGGTGGAGAAAGATGCTACCGCTAATGCTGTTTGGCCTGATCAGGCTGGCTAGTCTTTTAGAAACTGTGTTCTCTTTGCTTTCCCTGCTTCACCTCCCCAAAGGCACCTTTGGGCCAGCCTTTCTCTGCGGTCAGCTGCAAGGCAGCCTACTGACAGCTTGGCTCTGGCAATGCCTCCCTGTTTAACCCACAAACCCTTAGGGAAGAATCTCCAAAATGGAGGTGCTAGGAGAGAGAACGGCCTGGAATGTGAAGAGTGTGACTGGTCAGTTCAGGCACGCCCTCAGGAATATGCTCTTCTTTGGTTCCTTTAAGACCTGCACTGTGTCTCTAGCTGCACATCTGAGGGGCCCTGCGAAGGGCCAGGCTGGGAAGGGCTGGGCACATGAGCATATCTTGAGGACACAGGTCTTGTGTGGATCCACTGGGACCAGGCCAGGGGGACCCTGGGTTGGGCAGAGGATCCAGGCAAGAGGAAGGGTAGAGAGAGAGGACCCTGAACCAGCCCTGAGCCTGCCACTTGGGAAGCGAGAGGGAGGAACCTGGAAAGACCACATCCAGCATCTGGGAGTGATTTCCTCTGTCAAAACCAATACACGTCTCTGATGTTTTTTCTCTGAGCCCAGCTCTCTGCCTCTTGCCATCCTTTTCTTCAGATGTTTACCAGGAGCTCTAGGCCAGCCACGTGGCAGCAGCCTCATTTGTTTTTATTTAGTTTGTACAGATTTGTGCTGTTTTGTACATAAAAGGAACCAAACGAACATTAACTGCTAACCACTCGTAACCTGCCACGTGCATGTTCGAGCTTCATCTGTGCGCACACCTCCTCTGCGGGGGCAGACCGTGTGGGGTGCGTCTTCATTCGTTTGCATCATTTCACATACAGCTGGCTTGCACTCTAACTGCCCAGGTAGAATTCTTTCATGAGAAAACATCACAGGCACCCTGGTCATCCTTTTATTGCCTGATGTCCACGGGATCCCAAATTTCCTTTTATGTAAAGAACAATTTTCTAACCTTTCTTATCATACTTGTTATGTATATTCCTCCCAGAAGCAATTACCAAGTCAAAGCGTATGAACTCTGCTGCTCTATTTAGATGTTCCCAAATAATTCCAGAAGGATGAGCCCATTGCTCACTGCCCTTGGGGAGCCAGGATACCTCTCTTGCTGTCATTGTTCAATCATTCATCCAGTACAGGTGTTTGCTGAGCGACTACTGTGAGCAAGCATCACGTCAAAGCTGGGGGAATGGTGGCAAACGAGAGGCCCTTGTCCTTGGTCTTGTTGTGCCCCGCCCCCTGCAGTGGTTTCTCGAGCTACAGTCCTGGATCACCACACTGAAATCCCCTGGGGTGGGTACTTAACAAAATTGCAGATTCCTGGGACTCCCGCCCCCCCTACTGAATCAGAATCCCTAGGTACAGAGATCTGCATTTCCGATACAATTCCCCGATGCGCATTACATGTGAGCACAGCTGATCTAATGGAAATGAGCAAAAGTTCCCTTCTGCTCAGAAGGAAACAAGAAGGGCCCAGGATGGAATGTGGGAGACTGGGTTGATGGATCGGCTGGAGAAGGGAGATGACACAACTGTGCAGGTCTTCTTGACAGAAAGTCACCTCCTGCAGGACCCAGATAAAGCCACTGAACCGAGGGCAGGCTGTGACGAATGAGCCACCCGGGAAGATCATTTTGTGCTGCAGTGGGGTAGGTCCCTGCCACGGGTGGAGTGGCCTGGGCCACAGAGCAGGATTAGAGCATTTGCTGGTGTCCAGATCACTGTTTCAAATTAGTTGAGTGAAGCCAAGCAGCGCTGGGGAGGGGGAACATGTGGCTCTGCTCAGCGATGGAGTCGTGAGGGGGCAAGCGCCCACCAGTTCTCTGTGCGCACCCTGATCATTGTGCACGGTGGACCAGCCAGCCTGTCTAGGAGGATGGCTACGCGGGTCAGGATGGATGAGATGGAGAGATGGAGAGAGGCAGCAGCAGCGGAGGAATCATCAGGCTGCTCTGCCAAGTCAGGGGAATGTCCAGACTTCACCGTGTAAACTGGGGCTGGCTTGGACTAGCTGTGTGGGAGTGGCTTGGGCATGTCACCAAGCAGGATGGGCAGGGCTAACGCAAGCTGTGGCTCTGGGACGGAGGAGTTATAAACCTGAAATAGTCTAGTGTGGGGTCCCAGGAACTGCCCCAGGCTTGTGACAGCCAGGGGCCAAAATTGAGATGTGCTTATCTTTCTCCAGATAGGGCTGACCCCCTAAATGACATGCCAACCTGGAGAGTTGGTGTTTCCCATAGTGCACAGCTTCTGAATGGTATGGCTTCTGAACTGACCAGACACACACGCCCAAGATTCTTTTGGCATTTTTTTGGGATGCTGTCATTGAACGATGACCCTGGTCCCAGTGGTAGACTCAGCTTTTGTTTATTTCCCTATTTGGAACAGCCTCCTTGAGGTGGTGTAAGTTTGTGCCCCCAAACCAAAAGCAGGCGGGGGCCCTACTGCATTGCTCTCAATAGATACCAGCTTCCCTTTTGCATGGATTGCACGCAGCAAGCTGCGTTTCTGATTTTGCCCAGATTAGCAGTTGGTCCAGCATCCGTTTTCATTAAAGCCTTAGTTACTGCACATGGTACAGTTTGAGTTCCAGTTTGGAGATGCTCCATGTGTGCCTCTATTTCTTAATTCAGGAAAATGATCATCAGTTATTTTTTTCTGGCCTAACCCTATGGTCTGATCACGTAAGGGCAAATTAGTCAACCCAGCACAGGCCATGGATGGTCTTTGGATGTCAAAGTGACTTCTGGGGGCACAGAAGGGAAGGCCTCCAGACATACAATTCCCCAGGGCCTTTCTACCAAACACTGAGATCTGCTCACATCATCTCATCAGGGGCAGCTCATGTTTTCCATCCACTTGGGGTGGTGGTGAGGATGAGTCTTGCTATAGAAAGACCACGCCAGCACACAGGAAGTACCTGTGATCTCACTCATATGAACTCAGACTGCTTTCCATCTGTGCTGGGAAAGAGAGCATGTGTGTACGTGTGCAAGTGTATGTTTCCTCAAAGAGCACAACTGTAGTCTTCGGTTGAAAAGTAGAGAGCTAACACAAACAATTGGGGAAGAACATCTATTGATCAATAGTGATGCTGCATTTGGTATCTGCTTGAAAGGAATCATTAATTGTAAATCACCAAAAAGAGAACAGAGGAGAGAGCATACACTTTCCACCCTTGAATCTCTCACTGTTGCCTTTCACAGGAACAGTTTCTCATGCAGAAAAATCTGTTTTCAGTTGGACTGAAAAGCTGCCCCTTGAGTCATAAATGTCTCTATATTTGTAAGGCTCTTCACAGTTGACAAAGCATTTTTGCAAAGTTTTCTCATTTGATCCTACCCACACGGGAGGAGTGGCTAACCCGACTGCACAGCTAGAAAATGGCACAGTGGAGCTGGATTCCGCCTCAGAGGAGTCCCTGTTCAGTTTGGGTGGCAGCTGAAGCTCTAAGACCAAGGCTGCCGTGGTAGTGGAGAGGCTGTTGAACTTGACGTAGGAGAGGCCCATAGTTTACATCTTGCCCTGCACTTTGACTCTAGGGAAACTCTCAGCCTCATTTCCCCTCCTGGGCTGAGGATGGTGAACCAGACCTATCTCAGCAAACAAAAATGGTAAAGTGAGCTTTCGTATCCTATGTACAAACGGACTGTGCAAATATCAAAACAACAAAAAATGGAGTCCTGGAATAGTTTTTAGATACAACCACTCATCTGACCCTTTACTCTCAGAAGCAAGTCAGTTTCACCTCCCCCAAAGGTGGGTCATGCCCACAACACCTGTTAGCCCCCCACAAGGAGGGATGACCCCCGCTGAACAGCCAAAATCGAGTATCAGCAGATTTGCTTCAGCAAGGATGTTTCCTGGTTTCTGGGCGATTGTTGCCATCCCTGGGACGCAAGGGTCATCCTCAGAATCATGCAAATTAATAATATTAATATGAATATGAAGCAAGGGCCTTTGTAGACTCAATGTTTCATTGTTTCAATGCATTTTGATATTAAATGAATAAATAATGTGAATTACATCTAAACGACTGAAATATGCAAGTCGGCATCTGTTCTTTTTAAGTCAACAACTCGAGCTTATTATTAATACTATTATTATTAAAGACTACAGACATAGTCTTTTTCCATAGTCATTTCTTCAATCAGGAAAGTAATCTTTTTTTAAATATATTTTTTAACATCTTTATTGGGGTATAATTGCTTTACAATATTGTGTTAGTTTCTGCTGTATAACAAAGTGAATCAGCTATACATATACATATATCCCCATATCCCCTCCCTCTTGTGTCTCCCTCCCTCCCACACTCCCTATTTCACCCCTCTAGGTGGTCACAAAGCACGGAGCTGATCTCCCTGTGCTATGCGGCTGCTTCCTACTAATCATCTATTTTACATTTGGTAGTGTGTATATGTCCATGCCACTCTCTCACTTCATTGCAGCTTACCCTTCCCACTCCCCATGTCCTCACTCTACATCTGCATCTTTATTCCTGTCCTGCCCCTAGGTTCTTCAGAACCATTTTTTTTCTTAGATTCCATATATATGTGTTAGCACATGGTATTTGTTTTTCTCTTTCTGACTTACTTCACTCTGTATGACAGACTCTAGGTCCATCCACCTCACTACAAATAATTCAATTTCATTTATTTTTATGGCTGAGTAATATTACATTGTATATATGTGCCACATCTTCTTTATCCATTCATCTGTCGATGGACACGTAGGTCACTTCCATGTCCTGGCTATTGTAAATAGAGCTGCAATGAACATTTTGGTACATGACTCTTTTTGAATTATGGTTTTCCCAGGGTATATGCCTAGTAGTGGGATTGCTGGGTCAAAGGGTAGTTCTATTTTTAGTTTTTTAAGGAACCTCCATACTGTTCTCCATAGTGGCTGTATCAATTTACATTCCCACCAACAGTGTAAGAGGGTTCCCTTTTCTCCACACCCTCTCCAGCATTGATTGTTTGTAGATTTTTTGAGGATGGCCATTGTGTGGTGTGAGAGATACCTCATTGTAGTTTTGATTTGCATTTCTCTAATGATTAGTGATGTTGAGCATCCTTTCATGTGCAAAAATATGGAACACTTCATGAATTTGTGTGTCATCCTCGCACAGGGGCCATGTTAAACTCTGTATCGTTCCAATTTTAGTATATGTGCTGCCGAAGTGTTCACAAGAATGCAATCTTAATTTGTCACTATCTGATGATCACCGAGCTACATTATTGGTTTCCTATTTATACATGTATTCAATGCCTATCATCTCTGGACACAGGTGAACAGCTAATATTACTAAGAATATCACTCTGAGCGAAGCTTCCATTTCTTTGTTTCCTTTGTAAATAATTATGCTAAATTTGTACCAACCATCTCCCCCATATTTCCCTGAATTTCCATATGTGGAACTGAGCTGATTTAATAAAATAGACCAAAGATGCAGGCACCTTTTTCTTCTTGCCTGGCTAAATTGACCACAGTGCACCTCAGAGGCAACTAGCCATACAGGGCGGAGAGTACTTGACTGCAATGTGCAAGCTGAACTTCAGAGCGTCGACTTCCCCACTGTTAGACTGACAGCAAGCGCCTCGGCGGGCGAGAGGAGCAGCCCCCTTTCGCACACAATCAACACCAGCTGTAGTCCAATTAAACTCAACAGTGAACAGGTGTTCACTGTAATGACTTCCACACAAAAGCATGCTTCCACTTAGTACTCTTTACATCCGATACACTCACAGCCCCACTGAAAGGGAGTAGTAGAAAACGAGATGGAATTCAGTGGAGGAAAAACAGCAACCCGCAAACTTGTCCATAATCAGCATCAGAAGCCTCAATTAGCCTCAACATTTCACAGGTGTCCACAGGAGGGTATTTTATGCAGAGCCTACTCGAGTCAATTGTCCCTTAAGAAGTTCTTTGAAAATATTTTGAAGTTTTTCAAATTCAGGTAGCTCACTCATATTACTACCCCAGTACTGTTATTACCACTACTTCTTTTTTTTAACATCTTTATTGGAGTATAATTGCTTTACAATGTTGTGTTAGTTTCTGCTGTATAACAGAGTGAATCAGCTATATGTATACATATATCCCCATATCCCCTCCCTCTTGCATCTCCCTCCCACCCTCCCTATCCCACCCCTCTAGGTGGACACAAAGCACTGAGCTGATCTCCCTGTGCTATGTGGCTGCTTCCCACTAGCTATCTATTTTACATTTGGTAGTGTATATGTGTCCATGCCACTCTCTCACTTTGTCACAGCTTACCCTCCCCCCTCCCCATGTCCTCAAGTCCATTCTCTATGTCTACATCTTTATTCCTGTCCTGCCCCTAGGTTCTTCAGAACCATTTTTTTTTTTAGATTCCATATATGTGTGTCAGCATATGGTATTTGTTTTTCTTTCTGACTTAACTTCAGTCTGTATGACAGACTCTAGGTCCATCCACCTCACTACAAATAACTCAATTTCATTTCTTTTTATGGCTGAGTAATATTCCATTGTATATATGTGCCACATTTTCTTTATCCATTCATCTGTTATGGACACTTAGGTGTATCCATGTCCTGGCTATTGTAAATAGTGCTGCAATGAACATTGTGGTACATAACTCTTTTTGAATTATGGTTTTCTCAGGGTATATGCCCAGTAGTGGGATTGCTGGGTCATAGGGTAGTTCTATTTTTAGTTTTTTAAGGAACCCCCATACCGTTCTCCATAGTGGCTGTATCAATTTACATTCCCACCAACAGTGCAAGAGAGTTCCCTTTTCTCCATACCCTCTCCAGCATTGATTGTTTGTAGATTTTTTGATGATGGCCATTGTGCGGTGTGAGGTGATACCTGATTGTAGTTTTGATTTGCATTTCTCTAATGATTAGTGATGTTGAGCATCCTTTCATGAATTTGTTGGCAATCTGTATATCTTCTTCGGAGAAATGTCTATTTAGGTCTTCTGCCCATATTACCACTATTTTATGGCTTTCAGGAGTCTACCGTGCTGGACATGCATGGGCAGAAATATTAATTACATTCATGTACACCCTAAAAATGTGTTTGGCCCATTGCATTTTCCCCAGAGTTCTCTTATATCTGGTGCCTTTGCTGTATTTGAAATAGACAAATCTAGAGAGCACTTCTTGGGGTAGGATGTTATTACTCTTACTGTATTTCAATCAATTATTGAATGTCCACAGTCTGCATTGCCATGGAAAAGAGGAATGACAATAGGAAATTTTCATGCTACTGGGAATCAATGCCCTTTTAAGATTGGTTGGCAGCTCAGGACCCAATCAGTGTCACTCCTAGTGGCTCATCCCAGGCTTGATGAAGGATGACTAATTACCAGGGGACTCCAGTAAATGAGGTGGTGGCACTCTTTCTCCAGATTCCTCAACCCACATCTTGGTAATCATATAGCACTAATGATGCTGCTGGAGTTGGTATCTTCTTTGACTTTGCATTTACAGAGAGGACAGCGGAGAAAAGGGGTGAGTAGGTCTGAGGCAGGGACTTCAGAATTCTGCCTCTCAATTCAATTAGGGAGTAAGGCACACTGCTAAATGTAACACAGCCCATGGTGCAGAAAGCTATTTTTTTCTTTTGTCAGAAACAATTTGATAACTCACACCAGAAGGAAACCTGGGTAAAAACCAATCCCAGATGTGGACCAAATGTTGGTGAGGGTGTCAGTTGGTATAACATTGGAAAACTAGTGGATTTCCATAACTGAAGCTGGACCTATGACCAGACAATTCCATTCTCAGTTATAATCCCAACAGAAATTGTGGTAAGCAGACACCAATATGGCCCCTGGTGACCCCCACCTCCTGGGATTCATTGCTTGTATAATCCCCTCTTCCTGAGGGTGGATGGGACCTGTGACCTTCTTCTAACCAATAGAATACCACAACTGTGATGGGATATGACTTCCATAATTATAATACATAAAATTATAATTTCTGTCTTGCTAGCAGACTCTATTGCCTTCTTGGCTTGCATGCTTTGGTGTTGGAGAGGTCTCCATGGCAAGGAACTAAATGTAGCCTTTGGGCAATAGCCAGCTAGGAACTGAGTCCAGCACTCTTCCAGAAACTGAATTCTGCCAACCACAATGGGAGCTTGGAAGCAAATCCTTTCCCAGTAGGGACTTCAGATGAGACCCCAGCCCTGGCTGACACCTTGATTGCAGCCTTGTGAAGGCCCCTGAAACAGAGGACCTAGCTAAGCTCTTCAGACTCCTGACCCCAGAGATTGTAAGATAATGTGTGTTGTTTGAATTTTTTGGTAATTAGTTATACATTAATAGATAAAAAATACAGAAATGCTTAAAAATATGCCCCCAAGGACATGCATAAGAGTTTTCATAGTAGCATTCTTCATAATACCAAAGTAGGAAACAACACAAAGGTCCATGGGCAAGATTAAAGCTTTGTAGACCACATACAGCCACCTAACAAAAAGCTAGTAGTGCTGGAGTTGGAGATGAGGAGACAGGTATTAGGTAGGAGTGTAGAAGAATCATCCACATAGATGTGATCATGGAAGCTACTGGAATGGGTGAGAACAATGAGATATAAATTATAAAGGGAGAATAGTGAAGAGGGCTAAAATTCCTTTATGTTTCAATTGCAAAGAACAGAAAATTCTACACATTATGATTTAAATAATACAAGGAACTTCAGGCTGAGCACAAGATCCCTGGAGCACTGCCCTGTTACCTCACCACCAACAAATCAGAAGAAAGTAACACACTCTGCATCCCTCACCCCAAATTTTGCCTATTAAAAACTTCTCACCAGGGACTTCCCTGATGGTGCAGAGGTTAAGAATCCGCCTGCCAATGCAGGGGACATGGGTTTGATCCCTGGTCTGGGAAGATCCCACATGCCGCAGAGTAACTAAGCCTGTGTGCCACAACTACTGAGCCTGTGCTCTAGAGCCCGAGCCACAACTACTGAACCCACGTGCCACAACTACTGAAGCCCGCGCACCTAGAACCTGTGCTCCTCAACAAGACAAGACACCGCAATGACAAGCCTGTGCAATACAACGAAGAGTGGCCCCCGCTCGCCACAACTAGAGAAGGCCTGCATGCAGCAATGAAGACCCAATGCAGCCAAATAAATAAAATAAAACATATAAATAAATTTATTAAAAAAAAAAACTTCTCCCCCAAAACCATGGGGGACTTCGGGTTTTTTTGAGCATGAACCACCTGTTCTCCTTGCTTGGCCCTGCGATAAACCTTTTGCTGCTCAAAGTAATAATAATAATAATAAATTATAAAAAAAATAAATAATACAGGGGCTTCCCTGGTGGTGCAGTGGTTGAGAGTCCGCCTGCCGATGCAGGGGACACGGGTTTGTGCCCCGGTCCGGGAAGATCCCACATGCCGCGGAGCGGCTGGGCCCGTGAGCCATGGCTGCTGAGCCTGCGCGTCTGGAGCCTGTGTTCCGCAATGGGAGAGGCCACAATAGTGAGAGGCCCGCGTACTGCAAAAAAAAAAAATAAATAAATAAAAATAAAATAAAATAAAATAAAATAAATAAATAATACAAGGAAAAAAACAGTCCATGGGCAATAAGATGGATAAGTACATTGTGTATGTCCAGAGAGTGGACCACTGTAAGTGACAAAAAAAGAACCAAACCTAGCCACATGCAACCCCATGGGTGAGTCTCACAAATAATTGAGTGAAAAAGCCAGACACAAAAGGGCACACACTGTATGATTCAATTACATAAAACTGTAAAACAGGCAAAACTAATCTATCATTCTGTTTGAAGCTTAGGATGGTGGTTGTTTGAGGGTGGTGGGTGGTAGGTGGTGACAGGGAAGGGACATAGGGAAGCTTTTGAGACGTTGATAAATTGTTCTGTTTCTTAATCTGGAGCTGGTTACAGGGCTGTTTGGCAGCCTTTTCTGTAGGTATGTTATAACTTCAAAAGTTAAAAGAAAAAAACAGCAGGTAATTTTTTCAGCATAGGATATAAATAGGTGTGTGGTTAGAGGGGTGCATTACCTTTGTAGGCACAGTATCATTGTACATTGGGGAAGGAGAGCACTGATTTCAAATGCCTCGTTTAACAGAGGAGGTAAATTGAGGTGCAGAAAGGCTCAAAGAGTAAAGTGAGTTGCAGAAGTTCAATTATTGTCAGAGCTGAAATGGCAAAACAGGTCTTGTCTCTTTTGTACATTCTGGTTAGATGTGAGGGCAATCTGGCTGCGGACTGTCCTTCATGGTTCTCTGTGCTCGAGTCCCTTTCTTTACCACCCTATGTGATTGCCTGCTGATGTTGCAGACTCAGTTAAAGAAGATTACTTTCCCAGACTGCCTGGTGTCTGGCTCAGTCTGGTGCCTTAAACAGGCCTATGTCCAATAAGGAGGAGCCTCCTGGTGTCTTGTTGTTTTCAAGCTTCCACCCTGCTCCCTTTCACCTGACCCCTCCCTGCCATTTGTTTGCAGACCTGTTTCTTGCACCATGGCTAGTGATCTTTACCCGATCTCCTATCCACTGTCTCGTTCTCACTCAGGGCAACTGAAACTCAATACTCTTCCCTGGCACTGAACTTGGCCACCTTTCTTGGCTTTGATTGGGACTAATCTTTCAGTGTGTATTTGCTGCCAGCAGCTCTGGGTTACAACCTTGACTGGGAAGACTGCTGCAAAAGAGGAGAGAAGCGTTTTTGTTTTTTGTTTTTTCAGTCAAAGATCTACAAATATCCAGTCTCTCCATGTTTCAAATAAGTTTTTAAATTCCATTTTAGAAAAACATTGGCTGGTGTAGGCAGAGATGAGTGAACTTCCTGTCCCTTCCCATTTTCTCCTCTTCTAAGCTCTGAGCACTGGATTATAAAATTAACACAATGGATGAGACCAGCCATACATAAATGTACCTTAGAGACAAAACATCTGCCAAATCAGAAGAAGGCAGAAGATGAATGTGGCCATTACCCTATGGATAGTATGGATGTGTCCAGAGAAAGAAAGTGTCCATCGGAAAGGGAGTTGGTGATCATAGGACTTAGAGGACAGACCAGAGGGATCTCTGAGAAGCTGGTATGAATATTCCAGTGGTGATGGCTTCATCAGGCCACAGCTGCCTGATACTACTAAACTTTCAAGTCATCTAACTAAACTGCCCTTGCTCTGATTCCATGATCACTAAGGAACTTTCGGGTTGTAACTGACTTCCTGGGTAGATTTTCTACAGGGAGAAAAAGTGCTGGAGAGAAGAGTGTGAACATTTGATCTTTCTGACAGCTGCACATCCCCTTGTCAACAGAGGTATTGACATTTTGGTGTGAAGTTTTGGTGTGTTTTGTGAATTTAGTTCACATAAGCCAGCCCTCTCAAGTCAGGCAAATCCTGGAACACTAACAAGATTGAATTTTTGGACCTGTAAGTCTTCTGGCCAGACTTTGGATTGTGAAAAATTCATTAAGATAATACCACTTTGGAAGGGCTCTTGGTAGATAGCCAGCCAGCCATTTCCTGGTAATATTCAACATGGCTTTGGGCCCACTTTCAAAATCCTGATGGTACCTAACGGGATTGAGAGGAAGGGAAAGAGCGAGCAGAGAGAAGAGGAGGTGAAATGGGATAGTCCATTCAATTTTGTTTTCATTGGAGCTGCCAATGGAATCTTATTGAAAATGGATTACTTATGTGTTTCTTAAATGGGGGTAGATACCCTTTTGGGAATATGTGGCAACGTGTTTGGGCTGAATAAAGTATGGGATAAAACTCAGCACATCCTTCTGGAAGGTTAACTTTTCTCTCCAATTTTGGGAGAGATGGAGACGTTAAGGCATTAATTTTTTTAAAAAATAAATTTATTTATTTATTTATTTAGGCTGCACACAGGCTTCTCATTGTGGTGGCTTCTCTTGTTGTGGAGCACGTGTTCTAAGCACGCGGGCTTCAGTAGTTGTGGCTCGTGGGCTCTAGAGCGCAGGCTCAGTAGTTGTGGCACACGGGCTTAGTTGCTCTGTGGCATGTGGGATCTTCCTGGAACAGGGATCGAACCCGTGTCCCCTTCATTGGCAGGCGGTTTCTTAACCACTGCGCCACCAGGGAAGGCCAAGACATTAGTTATTGAGGTAAAGACTTACTAGTCTACCCAGAGTTGTTGCTGGGTAATCAGGGACTATATTTCCCAGCTCCTCTTGCATTTAAATGGGGCCACATGATGAATTCTTGCTCCTGGAATGTGGGGGAGAATGGGTGTCAATTCTGAACTCAAGTAATTAAGAAACGGTCTCTTTCCCCATCAGAATGGAGATGACTCAGTGGCCCTGAAAGAGGGTAGAGTCGCAAGACCAAGGGGCAGACTGCCCACCCGCAAGCCACAACCACATGGATTTCAGGTGAGTGGAAAATTACATTTCTGAAGTGTTAAATCACTGAGGGTTTGGGCTTGATCTGATATAGCAGAGAGCATTACTCTAATACAACTGGTAAGTAAATCTTTCTACATGGAAGAAAACAGTAATATGATATCATGTAAATTTACATAAATTCTTAAGTTAAAACTGAGATTTCAAAGACATATTTTGCTCACAGCAGGCTGCTGACACTATCCCTGGGTGCCGAGAGAGTGGGTCATTCGTTCTCCTGTGCTGTTGGGGGAACTTGATGGAAAAGTTTGACAAGGACTAGGCAAATTCATATAATGGGAGAGGAAAAGCTGTGGTCATCCTCTAGACTGTAGAGTCTGTAGTAAGTGCTCACTCAAGGCAAGACTGAAGTAGGCAAAGTTAGATTTTAGATGACCTTTCTTTGGTCCCTTACCCCCAGACTTACATGGCTCATACTGTCCATCAGAATTCTGGGCCCTGGTCTGTTTTTCAGGCAAAACCTTCATGCTCTGGACCCTTCCTAAGTTGTGAATGTCCATCTCAGCTTATATTCCCTTAGGAGCCTGCTCACTGATGGAGCTGATATGACCAAAGGATTCAGGCTAAGAGGCAAGATGCCATATATGTGGCACCCTTCATACAAACCACTTTCCATATCCACACAGATATCAGTGATTTCCCAGAGTACTGCTTTCTGTTGAGTCAAGTGGGGCCTCAGAGCCTTCTCAGGATAGAACTCCGGGCAGCTCTTATGAATCTATTGGTGCTGGCTCTTGAATTGAATTGGACTTGTCATCCTAGATGAATGATAGATCATAATAGCTTCATGGGTTATCTCTCTCAGACAATATTTGCCTTTCAGCACACAGTTTTCATTACTCCATTAACCCAAAAGAGGAATCTGGAAGTTTCCAACACTCTGGCAGCTCTAGTTGGAGAGAGATTTGGGGCAGGGGACCATTTTTCCGTTGCTCCTCAAATTACAACACTAACCTGCTGCCTGTTTCAATTCAGTTCAATCCAACAGATACTTATTTCACTTACAGTAAAGCAGGCTTTGTCTATGAAGTCACATTTAACTCCATCACCAGCAAGTTTTTATTGAGCACCTGCTGTGTACATGGCAACAAACTAGGCACTCAAATGTTTCTTTTGTGATTATGTTGACTTATAATCACCATAGAGAGAAGCTCTGTTGTCTCTCTCTCTCTCTTTCCCTCTTCCACTCTCTCCCTCCCTCCCCATTTTTCATCTAGGGATGCTGACTTCCTGGAAGAACCTTCCCATCCTGCTGTCAAGGTCACCTGGGCTGTTTTGGCTGCAGTCAGAAGCGCTTTCACTGCCCTTCCCCAAGCATGCTGAGTGGGGGGACAGGGTTTGCCCTCCTCTTCCCCTCCCCAGTGTTCCTAAGCCATGGCATTCTGACAGGGCCACAACTCTCTCTGTAGAGACCCAGCAGTCTCTGTCAGTGGCCGATCAGACATTTTTTTGTCACTGCCTTCTTCAGGACTGCTTCACTGAAGTGCTGCTAGGACAAAAAGAGCAAGTTTTTCTAACCCTTCTTTTTTTTTTTTTTTCCAGGGGAGGGGCCTTCAAAGCGCAGGACTTCTTTTCCACCCACCCATTCCACATCATGGTCCAGACTGGTCAGGGCAGATCCATCCCTTTCCCCCCAAGTGAATGTGTCTAACTAGATGACCACGGCTGCCAAGCAGAGCTGCAGCTATCCTGGCAGTTTCAGGAGAGATGGGGGGAAGGCAGCTGCCAGGACTCAGGGTTGGAGATGTGCCTCCAGGTGATGACTGTGTGCACAAACCCAGTTACTAATGCTCCCACTTAAGCTTTGGAAATGGAGTTAGAAAGACATGGCTAGGTGGGCAGAGGACAAATCTCAGCTTCTCCTAATCTGGGCTACGTGTTGGGTTTCCATAAGGCTGGGCTATGGGGGGAATGGGGCTTTTGTGTCCACCATGCTAGCTGTAGGCACAGTGGGAAGGGCTGCAAGCACATGATTAGTTAATGAAAACTTGAATTTTGCAGAAAACAGCCAAATCTGTGTAAGGGTGGCAGCTGTTACATTGAGCAGAAGCCGTAGGAAAGCCCTGAAGTTGTGGATTCTGCATATTTTCCTCATCCTTACTTGGGAGGCCAGCACAGAACAGTCATTACAGGACTTTCCTGGAGGCGTCAGGAAGCCAGGGATGGTGATTTGTTTAGATTTGTCTGCATCGTCGAGGCTGCCAAATCACACAGACAGCTGCAGTCAGTTGCTCTCTTCGTGCTGTTCAATCCATGCCACGTATTTTATCAGTCGCATCTCTGCTCCACCTTGGATATCTTGGGAAATCATCATAACTTGGTAGAGAGTCAGAGTCCTAAATGTGTTCCTTTTCCACAACATTTCTACCTTTGTTCAACTGTATCATTAGCTGGCAGATGATAACCGACTGCAGCTCCATCCTTTTTCCAACTTGGGCATTTGTCTATTGAATCCATGTAGGAGAACAATGGGCTATATGTGTCACCTCTCTCCATGCCTCGAACATGCCTTCCAGAAGTGGTGGTGATGGGAGTGAGAAAGAGAAATCCAATTATGTACAGACTAGGAATTTGACATGACAGGAATTCTGCGGGCAGCCTAGTATTGTCTGCCCAGAATTCCTTTGGATAAAAGCAAAACACTTTTTCTTTTTCCTGAATCACTCTTTTTGGTCAGTTTGCTGGTAGGTTTGGGATAAAATTAGGAGTTGGACTTTGTTGCTGTTTTTCTCATTTTTGTACAGAGTCAACCTGCAATGATTCTGGAGCCCTTACTATTTCTAGGAAGGAGGCTGCAACACTGGCACAGAGTGGAGTTTGGAAGTCAGGCTGTAGTAATGAGTTTTATGGGTTTCCCTTGTTTGACCATCAATTTGGCTTAATTGAATCATAGAATCTTACCACTGAGTGGAAACTTGGAAATAATCAATTTCAATCTTTTTATTTTATAGATGAGGTAACCAAAGTGCAGAGAGTTGACTTACATTCTTAAAGACTCAGATCAGGGGCAGTGATCTCCAGGTGTATTGGGTATCTAGGTGTATGGAGTCTCCAGGTGTACTGGGTTTCCTGTTATACCAGTTATGTTTTCTGGTTACAAACAACAGAGACCAACTCTGAGAGTTTACTGGAAGTTCTGAAAGGATATTGGAAGCTTCCAGAAATGGCAGAGAACCTGGAGAATCAGATTTGGAAATGGATCAGAAACAAGGCATCTCTGGAAGGCTAGGAAGGGGGCCACCTAAGGAGGGTCTGCTATTAGGAGCAGTCTGGCTAAGGCAAGATGGACCTCCACTTTTCAGTCTCTATGTAACTCTGCTGACTTTTCAGTTTCCTGGGAGTGAGAATCCACTGGGCTTACCTTGGCTGTGGAAAAGGTGCTGTGGATGCACCGACCATGTTCCCTTGGAGGTCACCTGATTACAGTTCCCTTACGTGCTGACAGCTTGAGGGCACTCTGTCCACAGAGGCTCGATCAGCCTATGGCAGGTGAGGCCAGAAGTTCTGGGAACTCAAATCCCCAAGAGCCATCCTCACCAATGATGTATATACACCCCAGCCTCTGCTCCCCTTGGGGAGACAACCTGAGGAATGTTCCACACAGTCTCTCAGAGGGTCCACATGGGGATGAGCCTCAGTTGCCCACAGCAGTCATGTGCTCATTCACCTACACTTCCCTCCTTTCTTCTCTCACTTCCTCTTCTTCACGTAGTTTTCTGGGTTTGCCTCTCAAATAAAATGCTTACTCTTAAATCTTTTACGGTCTACTTTTGGGACATCTAAATTAAGACAGGTGTCTTGCTAGCACCTTGGCTAGAGGAAAACATGGTACATGATGATCGTTCCATGAGACAGTATCCAATGTGGAGGAAATGATTCTCCTAAAAAATGATTCTCTTCGCCTTCAGGAAGATGTCTTAGGGGGGACTTCAAAACAAATGTCTGCAACACTAGCTCACCAACCACTTGGGTTCATACATTGGTTCACAGAGTGCTTTTTGATGTCTGTGTTCATTAAAGAGCTGACTAATTCTTTTTTCAAAATACCTCATGAATCTTTTGTTTCTATAGTCCTCACCTGGGGCAAAGACTGTTCATTTTCTCCCAGTAGCCCTTGTCTTTTTCTTCCCTTTAGACATAAGTCACCTTGCAATTCATCCAGTTAATATTGTCTGCCCAACTAAAGACATTTCCCAGCTGTCTTTTCAATTAGATGTGGCCAGGGGACCAAGTTTGAATCAATGGGAGGTAAGTTAAAATGATGATGTTATTTCAAGGGTATGTTCTTTCAAAAGAAATTACTTATTACTCTCTCTCCTTTTCTCTTGCCATAGTTTCATATAATTAGAATATTCATAATTCTTCATTTGTCCATACATGGCCACCCATCCATTCATTCATGTAACTATATTTATTTTTTATGTAATAGGCAATTATGAACTCACCATTCAACACAAAAACTAGAATTATGGCAATAAGTTACATTTACAGTCCTTCCCTGGTCTAACCTCCTGTTTCTTCCTAACCCAAGTAACCAGTGTCCTGAATCCTATATTTACCATTCCTTTTACTTTTCTTTTTAGATTGGTGTATCTCATTGTGACAGTCAGGATTTAGATCATAGAAGCAGAGCCATAAGAATGATATAGAATACGGAATTTATGAAAGATTTGACTCCATGTAGTTGCCAGAGCTAGTTAAACCATTGTTGCATGATTGTTTCTGTATATGGTGATGGGTCTAGCCCAGGAGTTGGAGAAGCTGAAGGAGGAGACCCAGCAGGAGCTGAGGAGGCATGCAGCTGTACTCACTGGGCCAGGATTCACTGAAAGAATCTGAAGCTGAAGTGGAGTTACCATGGAACCACCAGTTCTCCATGCCAATGTGAAGAGGCAACAGGTCAATGACGATGCTCATGAGCTACAATAGGGCCTGGTACCCCCATGCCCACCTTCTGAAATAAAGAAGGTCCACCTTCCAAAAGTCGTTTAACTTTCATTTGAGAGCCTTGCTAACCCAGAGCTAACCCAGAGGGAATTCTGGGAAATGTAGTTCCAGTTTAGCTAAGTTAACATATCATAAACCCAACCATACTCATTCAATCGTATTCCTGCAAAGCAAGTTTTTTTTTAAGTTGTTTTTAGTTTGATAAAAAGCATATCATTCTGTATGTATCCACTTAGGACTTACTTTTTAAACTTAACATTATATTTTTAGGATTTATTCATACTGATGTGTATAGCTGTAACTCATTCCTGTTGACTGTTCTATTATATTCCACTGTGTGAATATACAATATTTTACTCATCCACTCTCTTGTTGATGGGTATTTGCTTTGTTTCCAGGTGTTTTAATTAGCTCAGGCTGCTATAACAAAATTGCTGCTATAACTATTGACTGAGGGTTTTAAACAATATATATTTATTACTCACAGTTCTAGAAACTGAGAAGTCCAAGATCAAGGTGCTGGCCAGTTCAGTTCCTGGCGAGGTCCTTCCTCCTGGCGTGCAGACATCTGCCTTCTCGCCTTATCCTCACAAGGCAGAGAAAGAGAGAGCTCTGATTCCTTTTCTTCTTCTTCTAAGGACACTAATCCCATCACGGGGGTCCCACCCTCATGACCTCATATAAACGCAGTTATCTCCAAGTACCACCACATTGGGGGTTAGGGCTTCAACATATGAATTTTGCATGGACACAAACATTCAGTCCATTACACCAGGGTTTGCTATCATGAACAGCATTCCTATGAACATTCTTGTAGATGCCTCCATGTGTTTATGGATAAAAGTCTCTTGTAGCTTTATACCAGGAGTAGAATTACTGGGCCTGAGTTAGGGTGACAAGCATCCTGATTTTCCCAGGACAATACCAGTTATACCTGCTGCCCAGGAATAATTATTATATATTCCCCCATGTTTCTCCCATTTGTAGCTTGCTTTCACTTTCTTTTGACAAAAAGTTCTTAATTTTAGTATGACTGAATTTGTAAAATATTTTAAATTGTTAGCACTTTTTAAATATTATTTAAGAAATTCTTCGCTACCTCAAAGTCTAAAAGATATTTGCCTATGAATTTTGTTAAGAGTTTTAATTTTTTATAGTTAAGCCTCAATCCATCTGGAATTAATTTCAGTACATGATGTGAAATAGGGATTTAATTTCATATTTTTCCATATGGAAGACCTTTTTTTTTATCCCGCTCTATTTATTTTCTCACTGATTTGGCAGGCCACCCCTGTTGTATACCAAAGACTCATATATGTATGGGTCTATATCTGAGCTCTGTATTCAATACCATACTCTATATTTGTCTGTACCAGTGCCTATAGCATCTTGTCTTAATTAATGTAGTTTCACCAAAAAAAAGAGCATCATATCTAGTGGGGCAATTCTTCAATTTTTCCCTCCATGTTCATCTTCTTCATAAAAGTTTTGGCAGTTTTCCCCCTTTTACTCTTTTATTTAAATTTTATAATCAGCTTATCAAGTTCTATAGAAATACATGCTAACATATTGATTGGAACTTTATTGAACTGGGGAGATGGGCAACATTATGCTATTGTTTTCCTATTCCAATGTGATATATCCTTTCATTTATTTGGGTCATCTTACTGGCTACTCATAAAGTTTTATAATTTTCTCTGTAGTATTACATGTATTTTTAGACCTATTTCTAGGTTCTTGGTGTCCTTTGAAACTATTGTGAATTTTGTCTTTTCTTTAATAACGTTTTCTGTTTGTTTATTCCAAGAATACAAGAGTATGCATTTGACTTTTGCTAAACTTGCTTATTATTTCTAATAATTTGCTCATAGATCTTTTTTGCTGTCCTGTGCAAACAGTTATATCATCTGAAAATAATAACAGTTCTATTTTTTCCTTTCCATTCCTTCTTTCATTTTCTTCTCTTTTTGTGCTGGCTGGGTCTTTAATACTATGCTGAATAGAAATAGAAAGACTTGACTGTCTTGTCTCATTTCTTATTTAAAGCGAATTATTCTAATGTTTTTCCATTTAGGATGATCTTTTAGTGTTATTATTTTATAGGTACTCCTTATCAGACTCCTTTTATAGGTACTTCTTATCAGGAAGTTTTCTTTATTCTTAATTTGCTAGGCATTTTTTGGAATTTTTTAATGGTAAAATATACATAATACAAAATTTGTCATTTTAACTATTTTAAGGGTACAATTCAGTGACATTAATTACATTCACACTGTTGTGTAATCATCACAACTATGTTTTTCCAAAACTTTTTCATCACCCCCAAAAGAAACTCTGTAACCACACCCCACTCCCCTTTCCTCCAGGCTCTTGTAACCTCTAATCTACTTTGTCTCTATAAATTTGCTTATTCTAGATATTTCATACAAATGTTCATATAATATTTGTTCTTTTGTATATAGATTCTTTCACTTAGCATAATGATTTCAAGATTTATACATGTTGTAGTATGTATCAGAATTTCATTCCTTTTTGTAGATGAATAATATTCCATGGTATGTATAGACCACCTTTTGTTAACCCATTCATCTGTTGATGGACATCTGGGTTGTTTCCACCTTTTGGCTACTGCAAATCATTATTCAACAAGGGTTTCTTTTTATATTTATCTTGGGGTCTTCGTTGCTGTGTGTGGGCTTTCTCTAGTTGCGGCGAGTGGGGGCTACTCTTGGTTGCGGTGTGCAGGCTTCTCATTGCGTTGGCTTCTCTTGTTGTGGAGCACAAGCTCTAGGTACGTGGGCTTCAGTATTTGTGGCACACAGGCTCAGTAGTTGTGGCTTATGGGCTCTAGAGCACAGGCTCAGTAGTTGCACGGGCTTAGTTGCCCCGCGGCATGTGGGATCTTCCCGGACAAGGGCTAGAACATGTGTCCCCTGCATTGGCAGGCAGATTCTTAACCATTGTGCCACCAGGGAAGTCCCAAGGGTTTCTTTTTAAGTCATGAATTTATGTTGAATTTTATAAATGCCTGTTTGCATCTATTAAAGTGATCCTGTGTATATATTTTCTTCTATGCTGGTGAATGACATTTTAAGTCGGGCGGGGTCTCAATCATTTTACTTCCTATGCACCCTTTCTCAGGAAGCTACTGGAGGATATGCTCCACCAAACTGAGGGTGTAAACCAAGAGACAGGAAGACATGGGAGACAAGAAACAGAAGATTCAACAAAGGAGAGAGGAAAAAGGAACCGCCAGGACCATGGTGACAGCCATGTACCCAGAAGTTGTTGAGGGCAACTGGAGCAGGTCAGGAGGACCCAGGAGAGATTTATTCAATAAGGTGAAATTAAGAGTCTCTCTGTTGTATATATATGGAGAGAGGAGAGCTTGGAGCTGAATTAATGGTAACAACGTTAATAACAAGAAAGGAAAATGAGATAACTATTAACTTCAGATAAAATAAAAAATGTGTGCAGGCAAGGAAAAGGACAGTAATCACAGGATAGTCCATGGCTCATCTGTAAACTGCATTTACTTAGTCACAGATATAAACACAGAACATCAATTTATCTAAAAACTGAGATAGAGAATTAGGGAGCAGAAGGAGTGCATGTGTGTGGCAGGGGTGAAGAAATTTGGCAAAAAAGAGCTAAATTCTCATCTTCCATAGTGGGGAGGATAATCAGGAAGTAGAAAAACAAACATGTTATTTATTGATATAGATATAAATACCAAAATAACTCACAGAAAGAATTGAAATTAGTTGCCTCTGGGAAAAAGGTAAAGGGGGCAGAGACAGCTACTTGCAGCAACAAGTCTTATAGAACGATTTGAGTCTTTATGTATCTATGTAACCTTGGCAAAAACTACATTAAAAACTATTATCTTCTCATCCAATCCATCACCAGATAGCTCCAGAATGTACCTCAAATCCATCCTCTTCTTCCACCTCCTTTGTTTATGTGGCTCTTTTAATTTTTGTCTATTTCAAAGTAAAGTTTGTAGGGACTATTCAAATAAGCATGTGACTATTTAGGATCAAGAGAAACCAAGGTTTAAACTTTGATTTCACAGAAATAACAAGCCCTTAGATAGGTACCCCCTCCACTTCCTGCCACTAAGACTGTACCCTCACCCATCCTCCCTCCTTTCCTGCTTCAGTGAAAAAGGTGGTTCTCCTCCCATCTAAGGACCATCCCTCCACCTGTTCCACCCACTGTCATCCTCTTATGCCTCCTCAGATATTTTGCTTTCTTGGTTATCTCCCCTCCCTCTCCCCTGGCCCCTTCATATGGACATTTCAACGAACCTTAGTCTCTCCCATTAAAAAAAAACCCTTCCTTGATCTCTCGGCTCCTTCAGACTACTATTTTATCCCTTTACTTGCTCATTTATTAGTTTATTCATTCAATATTTATTGAGTGCCTACTATGAGTCGGTCACTGTTTCAGGCCTGGGGTTCAGTCCCTGCCCTTAGGGACTAGCCTAGATGGGGAGCTTATGGTCTAGTTGGGGAGATAAATCTTAAATATCTGCACAAATAATTCACTGCACTCAGGTTAAGTGATACAGAGGGGAAGCTCAGTGTGCAACAGGATGGTGTAATGATGGAACTTAGCATCATGGGATTGGGGGAACAGATGGGGAGTCGGGAAGCCTTCACTGAGGACAGCTGAGCCTTGAAGGATGCGTAGAAGTTGGTTGGGATGTGGGTTGGGATGGGGTGGAGGGAAGAGTGAACTCCAGCAGAAGGAACAGTGTGGGTGAGGCCTCTGAGTTTGGAAGTGGACCTGAAAGAGGGACCACGTGGCTGAGTCCTACTGAGCAAGAAGGTGATGGCACCAGGTCAGCTTGTGTTTGAAGTTAGAGGTGTGGGCAGGGGCCTCTTAGGTCATGGTGAGAACTTGGGATTTAGCCGAAACTCTTGGAGGGGTTGTCAACACTCACTTCCTTACCCCATATTCACTCTTCACTCCACCATGCCTGGTTCCCACCCTAGTGAAAGTCCTTTTTCTAGGTCACCAAGAGTTCTGTTGCTAAATTCAGTGCACATTTTTTTCATGTAACAACTATTTATGGAATACTGTTCCAGGCACTGGGGATGCAGCCTCCTGACACCAGTCGACCCTGTTGACCGTTATCTTGAATTATTGATTTCCCTGACTTTCATGTTTTGCTCCTATTTCTTAGTCTTTAGTCTCCTTTTCAGACTTTTCTTCTGCCCAGTCTTTGAACGTTGGTGCTCCTAGGAGTTCTGTCCTAGGGGCCCTCTTATCTTTTTATAGTGCGAATCTGATTTTAGTTCCCCAAATTCTCTCAGTTCTGGTCATTTTCATGGGCTGCTCCCTTTGTCTGGAAGACTTTTGCTTCGTACTCCTCTACTGCACTTGTTCATCCCACTTACCCTTCAGGTTCTGCTTCATTGTAACTAACATTAGGAAGTGGTTTCCCTGAGGGGATTTGTTAACTACCACGGCTTCAAAACGCACATTCATGCTCCTGACTCCCAAATGTGGCCATAGAGCCAAACGATTTCTCTCTTGAGCTCTGGACCCAACTACCTACATGACAACCATACATGAATGTCCTTCTGACACCTACAGACCAATATGTGCGAAACTGAAATTCTCTTCCTTCCAAACCAGCTCCTCTTCTGGAGTTCTCTATGTCCGTTAATTACATGATCATTCACTTATTTGCTAGGGCCAGAGTGTCATCATGATTCCTCTTTCCTCCAACCAAGCCCCCCACCCCCGTCCATCCTATCACCAAGTCTTCTCGCTCCAAAATACCTCTGTCCTCTTTCCTCCATACCAGCTGACATTCACTATCCTAGCAGAGGCAATTATCGATGATCACCCACCTGGCTTTGGAAGAGCCTTGAGCTGGTCTCCACCGCCATTACTGTTCCTTGCTAACACACTGGTCACCTTGCAGTCAAAGAGAACTTTGGAAAGTGCGAATTTTCCCCTCCCTTGTTTCAAATCCTGTTCTGGCTCCTCAGTACCCTTAGAATAAATGTCAAACTCTTTGAAGTAACTTACAAGACCCTGCAAGATCTGTCTGCTTCTTAGCTTTCCAGCATCGTTTCTCCTAACTCTTCTTCCCACCATCCAGCCTAACCTCCATTTTAGTTCCTTAAATTCTTTTACTGCTGATCCCCTGAACGTGTGTTCCCTCTATCTTGCACATTTTTTACTCTAGCACATCCACTTCATTTGTTGTTCCTACTTATCCTTGACCCTTCTGCTTAGATGTCACTTCTCCCAGGCGGCCTTCTCTGACTTCCTTCCCCAAGTCTTGACGACTGGTCCCTCCTAAGAGCTCTCAAGGATCCTTTATCTCCCTATCATAGCAATTACTAAGTTGAATAGTGATTTACTTATTTATTCTCAACTAGGCTGTAAACTCCATCAGGACAAAGACTGTATGTGACATGTTCACCATTGTATCCTTGGTCTCCAACCCAGTGCCTGGCACTTGCTAAGGCTCAGCAAATGTTTGCTGATGGACTAGCTGAATGTATTACCCAGTGTTCTATGGGACTTGGGGCTCCTTTGCAGGGGTGAGCCAGGGTGAAGAATGCTAAAAGCTATGGTCTAAATGCTGTGATATTTTATTGTTTTTAAAGCCCACTTGTGGCCACTGATTGTTTTTAAGCCCCAGAGAACTAGAAGTAATGGACCTAGTTTGTTAATTCCAGATGTACTCAGCCAGGACATGTGCAGATGGGGAACCACATCAAAAGAGGAGGAAGGTGATGCCAGCTGACAGAGGCACTAAAGGCAGGGATGCTCTGCTGACAGTGAAGAGCGTGGTGAGCTGCCCAGAGCAGGGCTGGCTTTGCTCTTTGTTAAAAATGATTTTAGCTTAACTGGGTTGGTGTTCATCAGGGACCACAATAATAGAGTCAGGGAGGTTAGCAGGAAATTCCCACATTCTCTTAGAGAGATGTTCTCGAAGTGTGGTCCAGGTTCCCTGGTGGTCTGCTAGGCTGGTCTCCTGCAGGGTTAACGTTAAAGTTAAGTTTTGTCACTGGTGTAAATTAGTGATTACTTTATGACGGGCCTCATTTGGTGTCTCAGTTAAAGCAAGGCCAATCTTCTCCTGAATTCTCTGTTTCTTTCAAGAGGGTAAGCAGGAGCTGCGAGGGAAGCGTCTTGGTCTCATGGAAGAGCACTGCGAGCAGGGAAGTTTGAGGACCGTGGCTCTAAGAGTGACTTGGCCAACCAAAGGATAGAAGCCAGGAAATCATCCCACAGTTTCTCTCTGTTCCCTGGCAGTCATTCTTCATGGGCTGGCTGCTGGCCCCTAGCTTCTAGCTGCCTGGAGTGAAAATTGTAGGAGGAAATCTGGAATTACCCAGAAAGTGTGCTTTTTTTCTGAGGCTGTCACAGTGCAGCCACCTCTAGGTCGGCAGGAGGTTGCTGTTGATGATAGTGGTGATGATAAGGGTAAATGGGGGCTGAGGGCCATCTGAGCAATGTTTAATTAGGCTCTCTAATAGCAGAAGTGGTCGAGTTAATGTTTCCCATTCTTTCTGCCCTGGAAAACCCATTCATTCACTTACTCAGTCACCAATATTTTTTGAGCAGCTACTGTGTGGTAGGCACAGTTCTAGACTGTGAGGTAACACTGGTAAGGAAGAGAGATTTGGTTCCTGACTTCGTGGAGCTTACAGTCTAGGAGGGAAGGTGAATATTAAACAGACTATTAAACAGGTGACTGTTAAATTCAACTGCTTAACGACAAATTGTGGTGTGTGCTATAAAGCAAGATAGGGTACTCTGAGAAGAAGTGGGGCAAAGTAATTTAGATTAAGGGGTCAGGGAAGATTTCTCTGAGGAAGGCAAAGAAGGGAGGGAAGAGCATCTCAGGTGGAAGAAATACGTGCCCAGGGAAGAGCTTCAAAAGAGCCGAGATCAATGCAGCTAGAAAAAGGGAGCTGGGGGGAGATGATGGCAAAGTGATAGGCAAAGGCCAGGGGACACAGGTCCTCGAAGGTCAGGTTAGAAATCTATGCTTTAACCTAAGTGTGATGGACAGCTGATGAAAAGTTTTAAACAAGAGAATAATATTTTTATGAGATTACTTGGGCATCTTTGTGAAAATAGAGGGTGAGAGCGAAAGAAAGCAAGGAATAAAAAGGAGTGAAGTATTGATACATGTTGCAACATGGACGAACCTTGAAAACATGATGCTAAACAAAAAAAGCCAGCCACAAAATGTCACCTATTGTGTGATTCCAATTACATGAAATGTCCGGAGTAGATAAATCTGTGGAGACCGAAAGCAGATTAGTGGTTGCCTGGAGCTGGGGGTGGGAAGGATGGGAGTGACTGTTTAATGGATATGAGGTTTCCTTTTGGGGTGATGAAAATGTTTTGGAACGATAGTGGTGATGGTTGCATTGTGAATGTACTAAATGCTGCTGAATTGTACATGTTACAATGGTTAACATGGTAAATTTTCTGTCATATGTATTTTACCATAAAATAAAGTAAAAAAAAGTGAAAGCAAGGAGACCAGTTAGGAATCTCTTGCTGTTTCCTTTGTGAGAGCTAAGCACTGTGGTGATGGGAGTGGACATGGAGAGAAGTGAATGGATTAAAGGTATATTTTGGATGTAGAACTAAGAGTACTTGGTGATGGATTGGTGGTGAAGGGTGATGGAGAGAGAGGTTTAGAGGATTACTCCTTGGTTTCTGGTTTGAGCAAGCAGCTGGGCTCAAGGACAGGGGGGCGGGTCAGGTGGGAAGACCAGGTGTAGGGAGTGGTGGGGAGGGCAGACCCAGAGCTCCTACTTGGATATTTTAAGTTTGAGGTGTCCATGAGACGTCTAGAGGAGCTGTCAAGTCAGCAGGAGGTCTGGAAGCCCACGGCTCAGGGAAACGACCTGGGTTTGAGCTGTGATTTGGGGGGCTGGGGGCCTGTAGGTGGTATTTAAAGTGGTGAGAATACACGTGGACTGTGGCGGGGAGAGGAGAGAGGGCCAGGAATGAGCCCAAAGATGTTGGTAGATGCCGAGATGCTGACAAGGAGATTAAGACTGAGAGGGTTAGGTGGTCCAATGGTTAAGACTCCGAGCTTCCACTGCAGGGGGTGTGGGTTTGACCACTGGTCAGGGAACCAAGATCCCATATCCCCTGTGGTGCGGCCAGACAAAAGAAGGAGAGGTCAGAGAGGATGGTGTCAAGAAAGCCAAGAGATCAAAGAGCAGAAGGAGTGCTAAATGAGGAGGAAGATGGCAGCATATGGAACATTCTGTGGGTTTCTGAGCAGAGATCAATAATAAGGACAATACAGAAAGAGAAAGACAAATACCATATGATATCACTTACATGTGGAATCTAAAATATGACCCAAGTGAACCTATCTATGAAACAGAAACCGAATCACAGACATAGAGAACAGACTGGTGGGTGCCAAGGGGGAGGCGCTTGGGGGAGGGATGGAATGGGAGGTTGCTGTCAGCAGGTGTAAGCTTTTGGCTATAGTTTGGATAAACAATAAGGCCCTACTGTACAGTACAGAGAACTATATTCAATATCCTATGATAAACCATAATGGAAAAGAATAAAACAAAGTATATATATGTATAACTGAATCACTTTGCAGTACAGCAGTAACTAACACAATATTGTAAACCAACTATACTTCAATTAAGAAAAAAGAAAGGAGGGAACTTTTTGGTGCAATGGAAGTGTTCTAAAATTGGATTTTATAAAAATTGTGGTGATTGTATGACCATTTAAAGTTACTTTAATTATCAAACTGTACAGTTATGATGGTGAATTTTATAGTATTAAATCATACTTCAATAAAGCTGTTTAAAATAGAAAACTAATAAGGACAATAATTAATATTTAAGGACTCACCATTTACCAGACACTGGGCTAAAAGCTTTATATGAGCTCTCTCCTAAGAACTCTATAATATCTCCATGTATGAATGGGGAAACTGAAGCATAGAGTAGTTGAACTTATCCAAGATCACACAGCTAGCAAGCAGTGGAGCTGGGTCTCACACTAGTTCTCACTGACTCCAGACACTATACACCTAATCACTACCCTCACAGCCTTGACCCTTGGCCCATATGGGTGATGATGGATGTGCTTTAAACTCACCATTGGTGTATCAGGGGTTAGATAGGGAGATCTCACACTATTGGTGAATAAACATGAAACAGTGTAGTTTTCCAGTAACTCCTACCAGCTGTGCTCTGTCGACCACGATCCCTCCCCTCCTGCTGGGGCAGCAGGTTCCCTTAGCAACCTCTCAGTTGGATTCCATAATTTTTCATCCACTTCTGCTTATTAGAACAGTCTCTTTCTAGTTATTGGAATTTACTCTAATTCATTCTGCAATTTCAGCTTCAATCTCAGATTCCATCCAAAGCTCTTTGCCTTCCTCCTGGCACTGGTTGTATTCACGGCCCCAGTGGCTTGGAGAGGAGGTAAAGATGTGGCCTGCCTTCTGTACACCCTCCCTTCCCCATGTTTTTCCCTCTGTGGTGATAGGTGGGGTGGGAGGGGAGGCTATTCCTGCCTGATTGCCAGCGGGGAGCTTGTTTGCCTCTGTTCAGGAGGTCATTACATTGGTGCAGCTTGTTGATCTGAGCCTTGGCATGGAGGGGTGGAAACCCCAAAGGCCCCCAGGCCTTTGGCTGGGGCCTGAGCAGCTTCTGAGCTTTGCAAGCTTGACCACATCTTTCAGACATTCCCCCCTCTCACCACCAGTTGATGGCCTGGTACCATTTCTGCTGATGTCTCTCCAGTTTGGCCTGTGCCTCAGTGGTGTCAGGGAAGCCTGCAGCCTAGTCTCTACACTCCATGGCCTCATTGCTGGGCCCGCAGGCAGAGCTATGTCCATCTTTAGTTCTTCTGGAAACTGGTAATCTCAGACTGGCCATTTGTCCTTAGTTCTTACTACCCGGGAAGCTCAGGAAGCCCAAGGGCTAAGAAACCAACCAACAAAAATCCCAGACTCCCTTTCTCGCAGATGCCCCAAAATGTGATGAACGAATCACTGGGGGCATCCACTTCCTTGGCCTTCAGAGGGAAACCCTCTGTCTTCTAACTCACAGTCTCTCTGAGTTCCCACACCTTGTCTTTCATCTCTTCCTGATGAAGGCCTGGTAGCCAGGTCTATGGTTCTCCTCTGAGTACTGGAGCTTTCTTTGAATCCAGCCCTGGGAAATGTGGGACCCTCTCTTTCAACAGGGATTACCCTCTGTCTACTGTCATTTCCATAACCTCAAAAGTCAGTAGAAGATCCCCACCAGTTCCTCACACTAGCTTGGTAGAGGGGACTATATTCCTTTCAGAAAGCTGGCTGCTGTGGAGTCTCAGTGACTGTTTGAATTTTTAGATCCAGAATACCCATCAAGGAGCAGAAAGACCTTGGAATGTGCCCCTCTAGGCTGGTGTAGAGGGGAGTATGGGGACCTAGCTCTGGACTTTATTTTTTTAGCCCTTTTACATTCTTCTCCTCAGAGATGGGGAGGATGAATGAATGAATGATGTGGCTAGCCCTCTGGGTATCAAGGGCTCCTGAGGGCAATGAGCAGGGCTGAGGGGCCTGGTTTCTTTAGTCACTCCAAGAAAGGCAAAAGAATGTCACATCTTCCTCAGATACAAGTTCTGCAACTGTACATCCAAGACTCCTGCCCCAACATGAGCTTATTTGTTGCTCACAGGATACTGTGAAGGAGGCAGGATATTTCACAAATACTGAAAGTTGAGAGCTAGCGTGATTTACCAGTGGTCGCCTGAGAAGTAAATGGCATGGAGTTCTGACTCTACATCTGACATCATTGGCTGCCTTTCTGAGGAAGTGAAGAGATGAGAGAGAGAGAGAGAGGTAAGATTGGCCAGGGAAGAAGCAGTGTATGTGTGTGAGAGCATTGTGGACACACATGGGATGTGTGTGTGTGTGTGTGTGTGTGTGTGTGTATTGTTTCACATGTGTGCTTTCTAGTCATTGCAGTAACTAGGTCTCACGATAGAGTCACCAGGTTTCCTGATAAATATAGTAACTTAGAGACTCCCCTCAGATGCCAGCAAGGTGGTGAAAAGCACTGATCAGAATACGAGTTTAAGTTTTGGCTTCATCCCTTACTAGCTGTGTGATGTCGGATAAGTTACTTTACTTCTCTGAGTTTCCTCATTGTTGAAATTGTACCATCCTCTGAAAGCCTTGTGAAAATTAAATTAGTTCATGTAAGTGGTTAATAAATGGATGGTATTTAATAACATAAGGCGTGCTGTTATTATTATTCTTAGTAGTAGCAGCAGTAGTAATATTCCCATGCAAGGTAACGTTCTCAAAAATCGAACTGGCATTAGTTAAAAAATGTTATTTTACATCTACTCTGCAGAGTTGCTATTGAAGCTACAAAAAATGCAAGGCAGGATCTGACCTCTATTTGCAAAGAAAAGTTAATATGTATAAAATGCTAAGCTATGAACACTTATCCTTCTCAAACTCTTCCAAAATATAGCAGAGGGAGGAACACTCTCAAACTCATTCTACGAGGCCACCATCACCCTAATACCAAAACCAGATAAATATGTCACAAAAAAAGAAAACTACAGGCCAATATCACTGATGAACATAGATGCAAAAATCCTCAAAAAATACTAGCAAACAGAATCCAACAACACATTAAAAGGATCATACACCATGATCAAGTGTGGTTTATCCCAGGAATGCAAGGATTCTTCAATATACGCAAATCAATCAATGTGATACACCACATTAACAAATTGAAGGATAAACACCATATGATAAATCTCAATAGATGCAGAAAAAGCTTTTGACAAAATTCAACACCGATTTATGATAAAAAAACATTCCAGAAAGTGGGCATAGAGGAAACCAAACTCAACATAATAAAGGCCGTATATGACAAATGCACAGCCAACATCGTTCTCAATGGTGAGAAAATGAAACCATTTCCTCTAAGATCAGGAACAAGACAAGGTTGCCCACTCTCACCGCTATTATGCAACATAGTTTTAGAAGTTTTAGCTATGGCAATCAGAGAAGAAAAAGAAATAAAAGGAATCCAAATTGTAAAAGAAGAAATAAATCTGTCACTGTTTGCAGATGACACGGTACTATACATAGAGAATCCTTAAGATGCTACCAGAAAGCTACTAGAGTGAATCAATGAATCTGGTAGAGTAGCAGGATATAAAATTAATGCACAGAAATCTCTTGCATTCCTATACACTAACGATGAAAAATCTGAAAGAGAAATTAAGGAAACACTCACATTTACCATTGCAACAAAAAGAATAAAATACCTAGGAATAAACATACCTAAGGAGACAAAAGACCTGTATGCAGAAAACTATAAGACACTGATGAAAGAAATTAAAGATGATACCAACAGATGGAGAGCTATACCATGTTCTTGGATTGGAAGAATCAACACTGTGAAAATGACTATATGACCCAAAGCAATCTACAGATTCAATGCAATCCCTATCAAACTACGAATGGCATTTTTCACAGAATTAGAACAAAAAATTTCAAAATTTGTTTGGAAACACAAAAGACCCCGAATAGCCAGAGCAATCTTGGGAAAGAAAAACAGAGCTGGAGGAATCAGGCTCCCTGACTTCAGGCTATACTACAAAGCTACAGTAATCAAGACAGTATGGTACTGGTACAAGAACAGAAATATAGATCAATGGAACAGGATAGAAAGCCCAGAGATAAACCCACGCACATATGGTCACCTTATCTTTGATAAAGGAGGCAAGAATATACAATGGAGAAAAGACAGCCTCTTTAACAAGTGGTGCTGGGAAAACTGGACAGCTACATGTAAAAGAATGAAATTAGAACACTCCCTAACACCATACACAAAAATAAACTCAAAATAGATTAAAGACCTAAATATAAGGCCAGACACTATAAAACTCTTAGAGGAAAACATAGGCAGAACACTCTATGACATAAATCACAGCAAGATCCTTTTTGACCCACCCCCTAGAGAAATGGATATAAAAACCAAAATAAACAAATGGGAGCTAATGAAACTTAAAAGCTTTTGCACAGCAAAGGAAACAAGACAAAAAGACAACCCTCCGAATGGGAGAAAATATTTGCAAACAAAGCAACTGACAAAGGATTAATCTCCAAAATTTATAAGCAGCTCATGCATCTCAATATCAAAAAAACAAGCAACCCAATCCAAAAATGGGCAGAATACCTAAGTAGACATTTCTCCAAAGAAGATATACAGATTGCCAACAAACACATGAAAGGATGCTCAATGTCACTAATCATTAGAGAAATGCAAATCAAAACTACAATGAGGTATCACCTCACACCAGTCAGAATGGTTATGATCAAAAGTATTTACAAACCATAAATGCTTTAGAGGGTGTGGAGAAAAGGGAACTCTCTTGCACTGTCGGTGGGAATCTAAATGATACAGCCACTGTGGAGAACAGTATGGAATTTACTTAAAAAACTAAAAATAGAACTACCATATGACCCAGCAATCCCATTACTGGGCATATACCCTGAGAAAACCATTATTCAAAAAGTGTCATGTACCACAATGTTCATTGTAGCAGTTACAATAGCCAGGTAATGGAAGCAACCTAAATGTCCATTGACAGATGAACAGGTAAAGAAGATGTGGCACGCATATACAATGGAATATTACTCAGCCATAAAAAGAAATGAAACTGAGCTATTTGTAGTGAGGTGGATGGACCTAGAGTCTGTCATACAGAGTGAAGTAAGTCAGAAAGAGAAAAACAAATACTATATGCTAACACATATATATGGAATCTAAAAAAAAAAGGTTCTGATGAACTTAGGGGCAGGACAGGAATAAAGATGCAGATGTAGAGAATGGACTTGAGGACAGGGAGGGGAAGGGTAAGCTGGGATGAAGTGAGAGAGTAGCATGAACATATATACACTACCAAATGTAAAATAGATAGCTAGTGGGAAGCAGCCGCATAGCACAGGGAGATCAGCTCGGTGCTTTGTGACCACCTAGAGGGTGGGATAGGGAGGGTGGGAGGGAGATGCAAGAGGGAGGGGATATGGGGATACAAGTATACGTATATCTGATTCACTTTGTTATACAGCAGAAACTAACACAACATTGTAAAACAATTATACTCCAATAAAGATGTTAAAAAAAAAAAGCTAAGCTATGGAAAAGTCTCGAACAGTTGATCAGTACTAGGCTACTTAAGGAACCTATGTGTATGTTTTTTTTAAATGTATAAATTTATTTATTTTTGGCGAGTTGGATCTTTGTTGCTGTGCACGGGCTTTCTCTAGTTGTAGTGAGCAGTAGCTACTCTTTGTTGCGGTACACGGGCTTCTCACTATGGTGGCTTCTCTTGTTGCAGAACATGGGCTCTAGGCGCACGGGCTTCAGTAGTTATGGCTCATGGGCTCTAGAGTGCAGGCTCAGTAGTTGTGGCACACGGGCTTAGTTGCTCTGCAGCATGTGGGACCTTCTTGGACCAGGGCTTGAACCCGTGTCCCCTGCATTCGCAGGCGGATTTGTAACAACTGTGCCGCCAGGGAAGTCCCCTATGTGTATGTTTTTGATAAAATGTTAATTAAAAAACTTTCCTGGAAGTCTTACACCAAGATGGCAAAGATTACAGATGCTAAGATCACAGAAGCCAGATTGAAACTCAACCACCCAGAAAATGACTCTGGGACTGGTCCCAAGCTGCAACTTTTCAGTGTGAAGCAGGCAGAGACATGAGCCTGCTTTGCTCTGCGGTTTATACACCAGGAAACATTGTAATACAATATCCTTAAACACTCTTGTATTTGCAGTCCTCCTCCCTCCCCCAGCCCCCCATTCTATTTAGGGAAGAGATTGGACTGCTCCACCTCTCCCTTTCTGCCACTGAAGTCAAGCTTATGTGTATAGTATGATGAAATGGAAAGTTTCCAATAGATACTATATGTCAAAATCGTATCAAGTCCAGCCATATAATCATGAAGGCTAGATTTACTGAAACCATAAAGGGCTTCTAAAGTTTGCTATCATTTAAAATTTCTTTCATGAGGCACCATCTGTGCAGTAGGGTATTTAAATTAAAGTTCGTTATTCAAACTTGGGCACATCCTTTTTTTTCAGATAGGTTTAAAAAGCATTTCTAGTGATCGTAATAGGTCTTTTCTTTCCTAAGCTCAGAAGGTTTAACAACAACTTGCTTCTAAATTATACTTTCAACTACTGTGGTGGATCCCAACGCCCATACCCACTTTGTTATCAGCATCTTACAGTTCCTTAGGGGGACCAACAGTGCATGTCAGTCCATGTTTCATCTGAGTTTCCCCATCGCACACCTAGAGATGAACATGACAGCCAGGTCAGATCAATCAGAGTCTGGTGTCCATGCCACTGTTATTGACTGAGTGATGGACAAGTGTCCCAAGCAGGCCATTGAGAAGCAGTCTTGTGACCTTGTCTGTAAGTATTGAGAAAGGTACCCTTTCCACTGGAGTGGGTAAAGGGGTAAACTGTAAGACTGTAGACCTAGAGTGGCTGGTGGTCTTCTTGACGGGGCAGACAGCACGGTCAACACAAAGGAAAGCAGAACTGGGATAAATCCAATTTATCTATCTATCTATCTATCTATCTGTCTGTCTATCTATCTATCATCAATCATATATCCATCTACTGAAAGTCCTGATGACATGGTGGGAGCACTTGAATCCAGCCATGCTACAGGGTATACATTATCTTGGGTATAGAGCTAGGAGTGTATATAAGGAGATTTCTAGGTCATGTGGTAACTCTCTCTGTTTAATAACTTTTTGAAAATTTGCCAAACTGTTTTCCAAAGTGGCTGCATCATTTTACATTCCCAGCAACAATGCATTGAAGGTTCCAATTTCTCCACATTCTCACTGACACTTATTATTGTTGGTCTTTTTGACTGTAGCCATTATGGCAAGTATTTTTGTGGTTTTGATTTGCATTTTCATGTGCTTGTTAACCATTTGTATATATCTTCTTTGGAGAACTGTCTCTTCAGATCCTTTGGCTATTTTAAAAATTGGGCTTTTTATTGATTTGTAAGTGTTCCCTCTTTTTTTATTTTTTAAGGACAAGTCCTTTATCAGATCTATTATTTGACTATATTTCACCCATTCTATTGATTTTCTTTTCACTTTCTTGATGAGATCATTTGTAGCATGAAAGTGTTTAGCTTTGATATTTTAAATCTATTTATCTATTTTTCTTTTGTTGCTGTGCTTTTGTTGTGATATCTAAGAAACCACTGCCCAATCGAAGGTTATGAGGATTTATTCTTATGTTTTTTCCAAGAGTTTTATAGTTTTAGCTCTTATATTTAGGTTTATGATCCATTCTGAGTTAATTACTATGTATGATGTAAAAAAGGGGTCAAGCTCATTCTTTTTTGTATGGATATCCAGTTGTCCCAGGATCATTTGTTGAAAAGACTATTCTATCCCCATTTCATTGTCTTGGTAACCCTGTTGAAAACAAATTGGCCATAAATGTAAGGTTTATTTCTCAACTCTTAATTCTATTCTGTTGATCTGTAGGTCTATTCTTGTGCCAATATCATAGTCTTGATTACTGTAGCTTTATAGTAAGTTTGAAATTAGGAAGAGTTGAGTCCTCCAAATTTGTTCTCTGTTTTCAAGATTGTTTTGGCTATTCTGAGTACATATGAATTTTAGCCAAAATTCTACCAATTTAAATTTTTGCCCAAAAAAAGCCAACTGGGATTTTGTTGGGATTATATCGAGTTTAGATCAATTTGTGGTATATTGCCATCTGAAAAATATCAAGTCTTCTGGGGGCTTCCCTGGAGGCGCAGTGGTTGGGAGTCTGCATGCTGATGCAGGGGACATGGGTTTGTGCCCCGGTGTGGGAGGATCCCACGTGCCGTGGAGTGGCTGGGCCTGTGAGCCATGGCCACTGAGCCTGCGCATCCGGAGCCTGTGCTCCGCAGCGGGAGAGGCCACAGCAGTGAGAGGCCCGCGTACTGCAAAAAGAAAAAAAAAAAATCAAGTCTTCCAATCCATGAATATGAGATGTCTTCCCAATTATTTTCATATTTTAAAATTTCTTTCAATGATGTTTTCTAAATACTTTTGAGTGTCTGCATCTTTTGTTTTTTATTTCTAAGTATTTTATTCTTTTCAATGCTATTATAAATGGAATTGTTTTCTTAATTTTTATTTTTGATTGCTTCTTGCTAGTGTACAGAACTACAACTGATATTTATCAATGCATATTGATCTAATATTCCACAACTTTATTGAGCTTGCTTATTAGCCCTAATAGTTCTTCATGGATTCTTTAGGCTTTTCTATATACAAGAGTAAGCCGTAACCTCCAGTATGATGTTGAACAGAAATGGCAAGTGTGGACATTCTTGTCTTATTCTTAATCTTAATGGAAATGTATTAAATCTTTTGTCATTAAATATGATGTTAGTTGTGGTTTTTCATAGATACTTTTATTAGGTTGCAGAAGTTCCCTTCTATTCCTAGTTTGCTGAATGTTTTTATCATGAAATCTCTTGGGTTTTGTCAAATGCTTCTGAGATGCTCATGTGGATTTTGTTCATTATTAATATGGTATATTATACTGATTGATTTTCAGATGTTAAACAAACTTTGTGTTCCTAGGATAAATCCCAGTTGGTCATGGTATGTAGTTCTTTTTATTTTATGCTGGATTTGGTTTACTAGTTTGTTGTTGAGGAATTATGCATCTATATTTATAAGGGCTATTGGTCTGTAGTTTTATTTTCTTGTGATATCTTTGTCTGGTTTTGGTATCAGGTTAATACTGGCTTCATAGAATGAGTTGGGAAGGGGTCTCTACTTTTCTACTTTTTGGAAGAGTTTGTGAAAAATTGTATTAATTCTTCTTTTTTTTCTTTTTGCGTTACGCGGGCCTCTCACTGTTGTGGCCTCTCCCGTTGCAGAGCACAGGCTCCGGATGCGCAGGCTCAGCAGCCATGGCTCACGGGCCTAGCCGCTCTGCGGCATGTGGGATCTTCCTGGACCTGGGCATCAACCTGTGTCCCCTGCATCAGCAGGCGGACTCTCAACCACTGCACCACCAGGGAAGCCCTAATTCTTCTTTAAATGTTTGGTAGAATTCAACAGTGAAGGCATCTGAGCTGGGCTTTTCTTTGTGGGAGGTTTAAAAATTACTAATTCAATCTCTTTGTTATAGGTTTATTCAGAGTATCGATTTCTTTTTCAGTCAGTTTTGATAGTTTATGTCTTTCTTGGAATTTGCCCATTTTATCTAACTTATCTCATTTTGTTGGCAAACAATTGTTTATAATTTTTCCTTATGATTCAGTTTCTAGTCCAACATCCTAGAAAGCTTGGAAGTCATCACTGCCATCCTCACAAAAGCAAAGAAACTGAACAAACTGAAAACCAGCAACTCTTCTTTCATCCTTCAGAGAATTGAGGTCATAGAAGAAACCACTTCCCCCCCAAACTGGAGAGAGAGGCAGATACCAAGAATCACAGCTTACCAGGAGAAGAAGCTCAGAAGCAGAAGTCAGCCACTGGAGCCAGTACAGGAGGGAAAACTGAAATAGTAATTGATGAATTTCTGTAGGCTCAGTGTGGACTAGCTTCGGAGTTAGAAACTCCAGGGGCCCCTTCTTATGGAGGTCTCCACACTGTTATGAGTTTTACCTTCAGGAACCTCACCAGGTTTTCAGAGGTGAATATTAGAAAATTTCCTTGTACTTCTAGCAGGGAGAGGGAAAAAGTAACCATTTTGAAATATGTTCAGAGCATTCTGTGCTCCTTTATAAAAGTTTGTCCTCAAAAGAAACTATTTTTGCCAGAGTCTAGTCAACCTGAGGAAAGAGAAATACCCAACTCTAGCCTCCTTAGCCCTTGATGTGGAGGAAGGGAAATAGCTAACTCCAGCCATCACTAGCCTTCCTGTGTTACCTATAGGTAAGGAAAAACCTGAGAAGAACTTGTGAACCCCACAGCCCAGGGGCACAGACTCACTAAAAGACTGGGACCTAATCATGGCATTATAGAATGCTTCCCCTACCACCACACCTTTGCACTACATGAATCAGGCTCCTGTGTAACAACAGTGGATTGTAGGTAAAAGAACTTCAAGGCTCAGACTCTAATAAGCAGTGTCTAGGAAAACCTCGAGACAGCAGGGGCACAAAAACAAAGACACTAAAGGAAATTTTGGCCTTTTGTACCTATTGTCATAACAAACAGTAAACACAGCCTAACTTCTAGCAGGATAAACATAAAGCCTCACACTAAAGGCTTATTTACTTCAGTTCCTTTTACCCAGTATGTCATGTATGGTTTTCAAAAGTAAATTATCAGATATTCTAAAAGGCAAAAAACACTGCTTGAAGATGCAAAGCAGGCATTAGAAACAGACTAGACATGGCCAAGATTTTGGAATTATCAGCCTGGGAATTAAAATAACTGATTAATATGGGATTTAATGGAAAAGTGGATAACGTGCAAGAACAGATGGGTAATGTAAGCAGAGAAAATGGATACTCTAAGAATGAATTTAAAAAGTACTAAAAATGGGCTTCCCTGGTGGCGCAGTGGTTGAGAGTCCACCTGCCGATGCAAGGGACACGGATTCATGCCCTGGCCTGGGAGGATCCCACATTCCATGGAGCGGCTGGGCCCGTGAGCCATGGCTGCTGAGCCTGCACGTCTGGAGCCTGTGCTCCACAACGGGAGAGGCCACAACAGTGAGAGGCCCGTGTACCACAAAAAAAAAACAACAAAAAAAAAAACAACCTAAAAATAAAACAACACCATACTAGAAATGAAGAATGCCTTTGAATGGGCTCATCAGTAGACTGGGCATTGCTGAGGAAAGAATCAGTGAGCTAGAAGATAGAAACTTCCAAAACTGGAAAGTCAAGATAAAAATGAATGGAAAAAATGGGAACACAATGTCTAAGAATTGTGATACATTACTAATGGTATAACATAAATCATTTCATAATTAATTTTATTTTTTAGGGTTAGTAGTGGTGTCACTCTTTAAATCCTGATTTTAGTAATTTAAGTCTTCATCCCTTTTCTTAGTCAGTCTAGCTAAAAGTTTGTCAAATTTATTATTCTTTACAAAGAACTAACCTTTGGGTTTGTTGATTTTTTTCCTATTCTTTATCATACCCTTACTTCTTCTTGCTTTGGGTTTAGTTTTCTCTTTCTTTCCAGTTTCTAGAGATAGAAGGCCAGGTTATTGATTTTAGCTCTTTCTTCTTTTTTAACATTGGCATTTTACAGCTATAAATTTACCTCTAAACACTGCTTTAGATGCCTCCCATAAGTTTTGGAATGTTGTGTTTTCATTTTCACTCATTTCAAAGTATTTCCTTATTTCTCTTATGATTTCTTCTTTGACTGATTATTTTGCAGTGTATATTTAATTTCCACATATCCATAAATTTTTCCAAATTTCCTTATATTATTGGTTTCTAATTTAATTCCATTTTGTTTGGAAAGCAATTTGTATGATTTCAATCCCCTTAAATTTATTAAGCTTTGATTTATGGCCCAACATATATTCTATCCTGGAGAATATTCCTTGTGTGCTAGAGAAGAATATATATTCTTCTGTGATTGGGTGGAGTGTTATTTAGATGTCTGTTAGGTCTAGTTGGTTTACAGTGTTGTTCAAGTCTTGTATATCCTTGTCAATATTCTCTCTGGTTGTTATATCTATTATTGAATTTGGGGTGTTGAAATTGCCAACTGTTATTGTTGAATGATCTTTCTCCCTCCAATTCTGTTAACTTTTGCTTCTGTATTTTGAGGCATTGTTTTTAGTTGCATATAGGTTTATAATTGCCATATCTTCTTGATGAATTGATAATTTTATCATTATAAAATTTACCCTTTTATATTATAAAAGATACATATTATAAAATACATCTTTAATCTTATAACCTAGTGACATTATTTGTTTTAATGTCTATTTTGTCTGATATTGGTACAGCCACTCCAGTTCTTTCATGGTTGCTGTTTGCATGATACATCCATGCTGTTTGCATGATACATCCATGATACATCTGTATTTCCATTCTTTTACTTTCAACATATTTGTATCTTTGAATCTAATATGTGTTTCTTGTGGACACCATATAGTTGACTCTTGTTTCTTATCCAGTCTGATAATCTCTGCCTTTTGATTGGATTGTATAGTCTATTTATATTTAGTGTTTCTATTGATATGTTTGGATTTATGTCACTTTGCTATTTTCTTTCTTTATGTCTCACATATTTTTGTTCCCATGTTTCTCCTTTTCTATATTCTTTTGTATTAAATGAATTTTTCTAGTGTAACATTTTAATTCCTTTAATGATTTTTAACTATATTTTTGGAATTATTTTCCTAGTGGTTGTTCTAGGACTTACAATATATATATTATATTAAGATTTAGTAGATTTTCTTAAATGACTGTCTCTCCATTTGATGTGTGTCCTTAGGAAAATTTTCAGAGACTTTAAATGGCTGTTCTTTTATAATTTTTAGTAGTTAAATGGTATTTCCCTGGGGAGAGGGTCTTTGGCACTCCTCACATGGCCATTCCATAGACCCCACCATATTACTTTTTAATCTGTTTCATGCAGCAACATCCAATCTAGGAACATCTTGGACACAGTTTAAACTAATTCCTGTCTAGAAAAAAATATCAGAAAAGGTAAGTCATTTACTGTTCCACACAGCAGAGTCTTTATCTTGTGCCAGACACTTTGAACAGAAATAATTTAGAACCACAGCCAAAATGACATGGTGATGAATTGATCTGATGACTTCTTTATGATCACAGCTCTCCAATGTTACCTGTTCTTACATTCACAGGCACACTAATTTAGTTCTGCTTTGATTTTGAAATTCATTTTAAAGAACATTATGTCTTCTCCTTGCTCTGTGAGTGTTGAGAGGGCCTTTATCCAATTGCATTAGAGTTTAGATCTATGACAAAATTCACATACAAGGAACAATTAGTGAAAAATTAGGAACAAAAGTAGGCAATCCTATGTTGAAGTGTAATAGAAGTTCAGATAAGGAAGATGTTAGTGTAGGTTGGAGCATCTGGTTGAGGGTCCAGAGGCACTCAATCCAGGCCTTGATTGGTAAGTAGTGAGAGGGAAAGAAAAGTGTCTCAACGTGAAGGACCACAGATTCCTTTCTTCTTACCCGGGGAAGTTAGTTTCCAATTAACATCTATTATTGACTTGATTGAAAAGAAATTAATGACTTGACCTCTTATAGCAACTCTCTCAAAGGCAGTACATTACTCAAAGTAAAATCTGCAGACCAACAACATCAGCATTACTTTGTTGTTAGAAATGCAACTTCTTTTCAGAAATGCAGATTCTCAGACCTTATCCCAGACTTATTAAATCAGAATCTTTTGGGGTTGGCCTGAGAATGTGTGTTTTATCCAGTTTACCAGACTTTTGCATGCTAAAGTCTGACAACACTGTTCTCAAATGTTTTTCCTGATCACTCTTGGCATCCAGGGCATATTTGGAATGAAATAGCCAGGGCCAGCATTTAGGGCCTCTAAGCATGGACCAATGCTGGGTAGGTATGGCTTTCCAATTAGCAGATCATGTAAATGGAAAACAGTGTGACTGCACCCAGGCCAGCAGAGTAGTTAAACAAATAAGTAGAAGGATGCCTGGCTCTCATGTCCCCCAGCTGCCTCACATTTTTCAACCTCAGGCACTGGACAGCAGAAGTAGCGAGGGTGGTGCTGGCTCCCTGGCATGAGGCAGTCTGGCTATCTGGCGAGAGGGAGTAGCTCACTTAAAGTGCCCTCATGAAAACAACTCCCTATCAGCAAAGTTATGACCAGAGCTTGTTCCCCTGACCACAAAGCAGAACCATAACCAAGACTCCAAGTCATCTTGTCAACCTCATTTCATACTTCTCCTCTATTCTTTTCGTTAACATCAGTTTAGGGAAGATTCTTCTGATTCATTGAAACTCCAAGCCCACAAATCATTGAGTCTTTGCTCTTATTCTAGACAGGATCTTGAGAGTGTGATGAGAACCACTCACATATTCTCAAGATAGTATTAGTTTCTCGATCATCTCTTTTAGCAGAGTAGTGCTAAGAGGGGCTTAAAGGAGAGGGTCTCCAGGGATCATCAGAGTCCCTTAGAAAATTGGCTGTATCATTTTCCATGACCTGCTAATTGGAAAGCCCAGATAGATGAGCTGGGCTTTTTAAAGCCCAGCAGTTTCGTTTCCAAAGGTGGTTGGATTCAGCTGCCGAGAACCCAAATTAGGGAAGGTTTTGTTGTCATAAGAGGACACTCTGAAAGACTGACTGAAGGCTATGGCCAACCCTAGACAATAAATAGACATATATACGACCCAGAGAAAAAACGTGTGCAGATATATATGTGTAAATGTATATACGTTATGTTACCAAAGTGAATGTGTTTCTCACAGTCTTTGCCATGGATGAAATGATCAAAACCAGCTGGTCCATGTAGTTCTTCACAGAAAGGAATAGGGGGCGTGGAGCTGGCAGTTAAGGGGGATCAGCAGACACACTTCAGCATCAGACTGACTTATCACTTCTCTGGAAACGGTTAACATGCTTGGCTCAAGCCACCCGTCATGTGGATGTGATGTGCCTCTGAGCAGTTCTATAGATGACAGGTATTTACTTCACCCCCAGATCTGAGGGGCAAAGGGTCACAACACAGGGGAAGCCGGTTTGCTTCTGAGCCAGTTCATTTGCATTTCTCATTAATCCAGGCTAGACCCTTTTTAAAGTCTCTACCATAATTTATTCAAAACAGTTCAAACATTTGACTTTGTTTTGGTTGAGTTTACTCTAATGTGGTTTCTGCATAACTGTCTCTTTTATGGTAATCAAATGTTCTGCCAACATTTCTCCTGCTATGTACACCACCTAAGGAAACCAGATGCTTTGGTTTGGTCTTTTCAATGTATCTGAGTGTTATTTTTGTTTAGAATTTCAGAGGTTTGGCGAAAGAGTACTGTTTTATAAATCTGATCCTTGATGCACTCCATTTCCCAACCTACTAATAGTTTTGGCTACTGCTCACATCTGATTTGAAATTGCTCCCTATCACCATGCGGATTAGCATGTGGACAGACAAGCTCATTTCACTCATTTTGTTCGATTTGCTTAATTTTCCTGTTCATCATTTATTCCACTTTGTAGTGTAAAAAGGATAGGTAGAAGAGCTGAGCAGCTGACTCAGAACCACACCCTGCCTTATCTCTCAACCAATCCCAGACCTGAGTGGGATTGTTCTCTGATGTGGGGGGTGTTTTTTTTCCCCTCTCACACCATCAGTGTGGGAAGGAAGCAGGCCAGCTCTCGTGGGAGTGTTGGCTTATAATGCAGACTGAAAGTGTTTCAGAAAAGTAACTTGGCATTGGATCAAACTAATAAGTGGAACTGCTTGTCTATATGGATTGAAAGAAGACTTTCTAGGGCCTCAAGAGTTTGTGGGAAAGAGGAGAGGAGAGCGCTGAGGTGAACTGTGTCAGAGGGAACTTTGTAAAATATGGGGATTGAAGTCCACTTACTAGGAGTTATATGTTACGAATGGGGAGATATAAAAGAAAACCAACCTGAGAACTTTAGCCCTTTCTAACCCTGGTGCTACTCTCTTGTTTGGTTAATATGATTCTCTGGTCTGATTGGCTCCATACTGACAACAGGAGAGAAAACTAGATATCAATGGCCAGATTCAGTAACTGAAGAAAACCAAAGAGGATTGATTGGTCCCCCAAGAGTGGACACAGGGTACCTGAAAATATGTAGATGGAAACAGTATTTACGATGACATATGATGGTCTAGAATGACTGAGCCATGGAAAACAAAGAGGGCAAAGAGCTAGTCTTATGCTGAACAAAATCAGTGGGATGAGGGGTCCTCCCTCCAAGGATCTTCAGTGTTGGCCATGAGACCTGGAAGATGAGGCTGTAAAAGACACAGGGTGAAGAAGCTTAAAGTGTAAAGGGAACTGAAGTTTCAAACAAAGAATAAGGAGCAGCTGTTAAGGTTTTAAATTTAGTTTAAGGCTATGAGTGTAAACAAATCCAAAGAAAAAGCATCAGACATTGGTTTTTCAAGAACAATAGCTATAACACACACATACAAGCTTAAAAGAAAGACAAATCTGAATCTTCAGAGAAGAGTGTTTAGACCAGTGTCTTGGCATTTATTCCAGATGTTCAAAAGACCTCACTTTTCTATTATAAGCTTCTGCTTTTGTGAAGTCCACTGACAAAAGGGTGGTCTGTTTGAAATGAGCTCCACACTATCATTATAAAGAGTAAATACCGATTAAGTTCCAACTACATGCCACGCATTGTGGGGAAGCTTGGAGAAGTGTGGTGGGGACTAAGCTCCTGCCTTCTAGAAATGGGCTTAAAAAGAGATAAGGTTAGAGATGCAGCCATTTTTGGCAAAACAGCAAGCAAGGATTGAAAATAAATGTGAGCAAATTCATGAAAAATGGTTCCTTTTTTAGCCAAATAGGACATTATACCTCAACTACAGGCTTTAGATCCAGAAATTACTGACTGACTTTGGGTCTTGTTATAATTTCCAGACATACTTTTGAAAATCCGGGCACATTTTATTTTGCTCAAGGGCTCTAATGAAGTTAACAAAGGGAAAACTATGTTGCTTGAGAAGAGATGATTAATTTTGACACTAGCCATATCAACAAGGTCTGGATTTATGAGTTTTCCAACAATCATGTATGTTTATTATAAGTAGTCAGCAATGGATATACAGCATGAGTGAATGGACTGAAGATGGTAAATATGTCATTTTCAGAGTTTTCCAGGATTTGGCTCAATTGGAAGAAATAGATAAAATGGATTTCAACTATTGTGTCATTTAATTTAATTTTTATTTTTTTGTTTATTTTTCATTTTTAAAAACATTCTGCTATTGATTCCCTTTTCCTTCTAATTTTAAGATGTGGTACACCAACCTGTGCATATATATGCAAATGTTTGTGGAGGGACGGGAGCAAGAGCAGAAATTTTTACAAGAGACTAAGAGGGTCAAAGTGACTCTCACAGGAGGGGAATGTAGGGATGATGGATCCCTGGAAATGTGGAGGTTTGTAAAGAAATGATTCCAAGAGCCTGGGCAGGATGTGATAAGGAGAAAACAAAAATTGAGATAATGCTGAAAATTTGAGATAGGCTGAATGATGATTTTAAATTTCTAAAGTGTAGGGAGCTTAGGGTCTTGGAATTATGATAGTGTTGCCCAAAGGACCAGGCAAAAAGATTATCTTTTTCTTTGTGTGGCCTGATCTGACAGCAGGACATTTATGCTGAGGTGTTGTGGTAGAATGATTGGGAAGATGGCAGATGTATGAACACACCTAACTGGGATCAATCAAGTCAGGCCCACATCACAAAACTACTCAGAGCACTCATATACTCACAAGCAATAAAAATTGGTTAGTATTTTAGATCACTAAGTTTATTTTTTTATAGATTTTTTAAAACATCTTTATTGGAGTATAAGTGCTTTACAATGGTGTGTTAGTTTCTGCTTTATAAAGTGAATCAGCTATATGTATACATATATTCCCATATCTCCTCCCTCTTGCATCTACCTCCTACCCTCCGTATCCCACCCGTCTAGGTGGTCACAAAGCACGGAGCTGATCTCCCTGTGCTATGCGGCTGCTTCCCACTAGCTATCTATTTTACATTTGGTAGTGTGTATATGTCCATGCCACTCTCTCACTTCGTCCCAGCTTACGCTTCCCACTCCCCATGTCTTCAAGTCCATTCTCTACCTCTGCGTCTTTACTCCTGTCCTGCCCCTAGGTTCTTCAGAACCTTTTTTTTTTTTTTTAGATTCCATATATACGTTAGCATATGGTATTTGTTTTTCTCTTTCTGACTTACTTCACTCTGTATGACAGACTCTAGGTCCATCCACCTCACTACAAATAACTCATTTTCATTTCTTTTTATGGCTGAGTAATATTCCATTGTATATATGTGCCACAACTTCCTTATCCATTCATCTGTCGATGGACACTTAGGTTGCTTCCATGTCCTGGCTATTGTAAATTGAGCTGCAATGAACATTGTGGTACATGACTCTCTTTGAATTATGGTTTTCTCAGGGTATATGCCCAGTAGTGGGATTGCTGGGTGTATGGTAGTTCTATTTGTAGTTTTTTAAGGAACCTCCATACTGTTCTCCATAGTGGCTGTATCAATTTACATTCCCACCAACAGTGCAAGAGGGTTCCCTTTACTCCACACTCTCTCCAGCATTTATTGTTTGTAGATTTTTTGATAATGGCCATTCTGACTGATGTGGGGTGACACCTCATTGTAGTTTTTTTTTTAATGAACAACACTTCAAATGGCATGCATTTATCCATAATTATTCAGTATTGACCTACAAATATTCTATAATCTGATTTTAAATCCTCAAGTTTATATGAAGGCTTTGATTTAGCTTATGCCAATTTTTAAAATGTGTAGCTTTGCAGCCTTTTATTATAAAAAGCTGGTACTCATATACATAAATGAGTAAGAACTTAAAATTCATCATACATTTACTTCATTTTTTAGCTTCACCTTCTAGTAAATCTTTAGCTTCATTGATTTTGGCTGCTGTATAAGGAGATCCTCCCTTGTCTGGGTGATTTAAAAGCATAATTCGTCAATGAGTGTATCTATTTTTCCCTTATTGGCAGTAGGGCTTACACCTAGTATTAATGCTGATTCCCGTTTTGTCATTTTGGGTTCAAACCCACCTCTGTATTAGCCACCACTGAAGGCAGATTTCGGTAGACTTTGTAAAACTTGTTTCACTTGAGGCTCCATATGCTTCAAGTCTTGCAAAGCATAACGGGCTGCATATCCTGCAGCAGCAATGGTCAATCCAACTGCTACCACTGTACTGGCAATGGTTCCCGCTCGGCTCCTCTGCTTCCACCAGGAGCACGGTTCATCCCACCCCACCAATTCTACACTTCTACCACCCTCATTGTAGTTTTGATTTGCATTTCTCTAATGATTAGTGATGTTGAGTATCCTTTCATGTGTTTGTTGGCAATCTGTATATCTTCTTTGGAGAAATGTCTATTTAGGTCTTCTGCCCATTTTTGGATTGGGTTGTTTGTTTTTTTGATATATATATATATATTATACATATATATAGGGTAATATAACTTTTTTTGAATTTAATTTAATTTATATTTTTATACAGCAGGTTCTTATTAGTCATCAATTTTATACACATCAGTGTATACATGGCAATCCCAATTGACCAATTCATCACAACACCACTCCCTGTTTTTTTTGATATTGAGTGGCATGAGCTGCTTGTACATTTTAGAGATTAATCCTTTGTCAGTTGCTTCATATGCAAATATTTTCTCCCATTCTGAGGGTTGTCTTTTCGTCTTGTTTATGGTTTCCTTTGTTGTGCAAAAGCTTTGACGTTTCATTAGGTCCCATTTGTTTATTTTTGGTTTTATTTCCATTTCTCTAGGAGGTGGGTCAAAAAGGATCTTGCTGTGATTTATGTCATAGAGTGTTCTGCCTATGTTTTCCTCTAAGAGTTTTATAGTGTCCGGCCTTACATTTAGGTCTTTAATCCATTTTGAGTTTATTTTTGTGTATGGTGTTAGGGAGTGTTCTAATTTCATTCTTTTACATGTAGCTGTCCAGTTTTCCCAACACCACTTGTTAAAGAGGCTGTCTTTTCTCCATTGTATATTCTTGCCTCCTTTATCAAAGATAAGGTGACCATATGTGCGTGGGTTTATCTCTGGGCTTTCTATCCTGTTCCATTGATCTATATTTCTGTTTTTGTGCCAGTACCATACTGTCTTGATTACTGTAGCTTTGTAGTATAGTCTGAAGTCCAGGAGCCTGATTCCTCTAGCTCTATTTTTCTTTCTCAAGATTGCTTTGGCTATTCGGGGTCTTTTGTGTTTCCATACAAATTGTGAAATTGTTTGTTTTAGTTCTGTGAAAAATGCCATTGGTGGTTTGATAGGGATTGCATTGAATCTGTAGATTGCTTTGGGTCATATAGTCATTTTCACAGTGTTGATTCTTCCAATCCAAGAACATGGTACATCTCTCCATCTATTTGTATCATCTTTAATTTCTTTCATCAGTGTCTTATAGTTTTCTGCATACAGGTCTTTTGTCTCCTTAGGTATGTTTATTCCTAGGTATTTTATTCTTTTTGTTGCAATGGTAAATGTGAGTGTTTCCTTAATTTCTCTTTCAGATTTTTCGTCATTAGTGTATAGGAATGCAAGAGCTTTCTGTGCATTAATTTTATATCCTGCTACTCTACCAGATTCATTGATTCACTCTAGTAGCTTTCTGGTAGCATCTTTAGGATTCTCTGTGTATAGTACCATGTCATCTGCAAACAGTGACAGATTTACTTCTTTTTTCCCCATTTGGATTCCTTTTATTTCTTTTTTCTTCTCTGATTGCCATAGCTAAAACTTCCAAAACTATGTTGAATAATAGTGGTGAGAGTGGACAACCTTGTCTCTTTCCTAATCTTAGAGGAAATGGTTTCAGTTTTTCCCCATTGAGAATGATGTTGGGTTTGTCATATATGGCCTTTATTATATTGAGGTAAGTTCCCTCTATGCCTACTTTCTGGAGGGTTTTTATCATAAATGGGTGTTGTATCTGAAAGCTTTTTATGCATCTATTGAGATGATCATATGGTTTTTCTCTTTCAATCTGTTAGTATGTTTTATCACGTTGATTGATTTGCATATATTGAAGAATCCTTGCATTCCTGGGATAAACCACACTTGATCATGGTGTATGATCCTTTTAATGTGCTGTTGGAGTCTGTTTGCTAGCATTTTGTTGAGGATTTTTGTATCTATGTTCATCAGTGATATTGGCCTGTAGTTTTCTTTCTTTGTGGCATATTTGTCTGGTTTTGGTATCAGGGTGATGGTGGCCTCGTAGAATGAGTTTGGGTGTGTTCCTCCCTCTGCTATATTTTGGAAGAGTTTGGAGAAGGATAGGTGTTAGCTCTTCTCTAAATGTTTGATAAAATTCACCTGTGAAGCCTTCTGGTCCCAGGTTTTTGTTTGTTGGAAGATTTTTAATCACAGTCTCAATTTCAGTGCTTGTGATTGGTCTGTTTATATTTTCTATGTCTTCCTGGTTCAGTCTTGGAAGGTTGTTCTTTTTTAAGAATTTGTCCATTTCTTCCAGGTTGTCCATTTTATTGGCATAGATTTGCTTGTAGTAACCTGTCATGATCCTTTGTATTTCTGCAGTGTCAGTTGTTACTTCTCCTTTTTCATTTCTAATTCTATTGATTTGAGCTTCTCCTTTTTTTTCGTGATGAGTCTGGCTAATGGTTTATCAATTTTATTTATCTTCTCAAAGAACCAGCTTTTATTTTTATTGATCTTTGCTATCGTTTCCTTTATTTCTTTTTCATTTATTTCTGATCTGATATTTATGATTTCTTTCCTTCTGGTAACCTTGGGGTTTTTTTGTGTGTGTTTCTTTCTCTAATTGCTTTAGATGTAAGGTTAGGTTGTTTATTTGAGGTTTTTCTTGTTTCTTGAGGTAGGATTATATTGCTATAATTTTACCTCTTAGAACTGCTTTTGTTGCATCCCATAGGTTTTGGGTGGTCGTGTTTTCACTGTCATTTGTTTCTAGTTATTTTTTAATTTCCTCTTTGATTCCTCCAGTGATCTCTTGGTTATTAAGTAACGTATTGTTTAACCTCCATGTGTTTGTATTTTTAACAGATTTTTTCCTGTAATTGATATCTAGTCTCATAGTGTTGTGGTCAGAAAAGATACTTGATATGATTTCAATTTTCTTAAATTTACCAAGGCTTGATTTATGACCCAAGATATGATCTATCCTGCAGAATATTCCATGAACACTTGAGAAGAAAGTGTATTCTGTTTTTTTTTTTGGATGGAATGTCACATAAATATCAATTAAGTCCATCTTGTTTAATGTATCATTTAAAGCTTGTGCTTCCTTATTTATTTGCATTTTGGATGATCTGTCCATTGGTGAAAGTGGGGTGTTAAAGTCCCCTACTATGATTGTGTTACTGTCAATTTCCCCTTTTAGGGCTGTTAGCATTTGCCTTATGTATCAAGGTGCTCCTATGTTGGGTGCATAAATATTTACAATTGTTACATCTTCTTCTTGGATCGATCCCTTGATCATTATGTAGTGTCCTTCTTTGTCTCTTGTAATAGAACTTATTTTAAAGTCTATTTTGTCTGATATGAGAATTGTTACTCCAGCTTTCTTTTGTTTTCCGTTTGTATGGAATATCTTTTTCCATCCCCTCACTTTCAGTCTGTATGTGTCCCTAGGTCTGAAGTATGTCTCTTGTAGACAGCATATATATGGGTCTTGTTTTTGTATCCATTCAGCCAGTCTATGTCTTTTGGTGGCAGCACTTAATCCATTTACATTTAAGGTAATTATCAATATGTATGTTCCTATTACCATTTTCTTAATTGTTTTGGGTTTGTTATTGTAGGTGTTTTCCTTCTCTTGTGTTTCCTGCCTAGCGAAGTTCCTTTAGCATTTGTTGTAAAGCTGGTTTGGTGGTGCTGAATTCTCTTAGCTTTTGCTTGTTTGTAAAGATTTTAATTTCTCCATAGAATCTGAATGAGATCCTTGCTGGGAAAAGTAATTGTGGTTTTAGGTTTTCCCCATTCATCACTTTAAATATGTTTTGCCACTCTCTTCTGGCTTGCAGAGTTTCTGCTGAAAGATCAGCTGTTATCCTTACGGGGATTCCCTTGTATGATATTTGTTGTTTTTCCCTTGCTGCTTTTAATATTTTTTTGTAGTTAATTTTTGATAGTTTGATTAATATGTGTCTTGGCATGTTTCTCCTTGGCTTTATCCTGTATGGGACTCTTTGCACTTCCTGGACTTAATTTACTATTTCCTTTCCTATATCAGGGAAGTTTTCCACTATAATCTCTTCAAATACTTTCTCAGTCCTTTTCTTTTTTTCTTTCTCTTCTAGGACCCCTATAATTCAAATGTTGGTGTGTTTAATGTTGTCCCAGAGGTCTCTGAGACTGTACTCAATTCTTTTCATTCTTTTTTCTTTATTCTGCTCTGCAGTAGTTATTTCCACCATTTTATCTTCCAGGTCACTTACCTGTTCTTCTGTCTCAGTTATTCTGCTATTGATTCCTTCTAGAGAATTTTTAATTTCATTTATTGTGTTGTTCATCATTGTTTGTTTGCTTTTTAGTTCTTCTAGGTCCCTGTTTAAATGTTTCTTGTATTTTCTCCATTCTGTTTCCAAGATTTTGGATTATCTTTACTATCATTGCTCTGAATTCTTATTAAGGTAGACTGCCTATTTCCTCTTCATTTGTTAAGTCTGATGCATTTTTACTTTGTTCCTTCATCTGCTGTGTGTTTCTCTGCCTTCTCATTTTGCTTAACTTACTGTGTTTGGGGTCTCCTTTTCACTGCACATTTGTTGTTCCTGTTGTTTTTGGTGTCTGCCTCTAGTGGCTAAGGTTGGTTCACTGGATTGTGTAGGTTTTACTGGTGGAGGGGACAGGTGCCTGTGTTCTGGTGGATGTGGGTGGATCTTGTCTTTCTGGTGGGCAGGACCATATCTGGTGGTGTATTTTGGTGTGTCTGTGACCTTATTATGATTTTAGGCAGCCTCTCTGCTAATGGTTGGGGTTGCTTTCCTGTGTTGCTAGTTGTTTGGCGTAGGGTGTCCAGCACTGTAGCTTGCTGGTTGTTGAGTGGAGCTGGGTCTTAGCGCTGAGATGGAGATCTCTTGGAGAGCTTTCTCTGTTTGATAGTACGTGGAACTGGGAGGTCTCTGTGGACCAATGTCCTGAACTTGACTCTCCCACCTCGGAGGCACAGGCCTGACACCCAGCCGGAGCACCAAGACCCTGTCAGCCTCATGGCTCAGAAGAAAAGGGAGAAAAAAAGAAAGAAATAAACAAAGAAAAAATAAAATAAAAAGAAATAAAATAAAAAGAAATAGTTATTAAAATAAAAATTAAAAATTATTAAGAATAAAAAAGTAATTAAAAAAAGAAAAAAGAAAGAAAGAAGAGAGCAACCAAACCAAAAAACAAATCCACCAATGATAACAAGTGCTAAAGACTATACTAAAAAAAACAAAAACGGACAGACAGAAACCTAGGACAAATGGTAAAAGCAAAGCTATACAGACAAAATCACACCAAGAAGCATACACATACACACTCACAAAAAGAGAAAAAGGAAAAAAAAAAAAATCTTTTGGGAAGTCTCAGGTCTTTTGGCAGCATTCAGTAGGTGTTCTGTAGAAGTTGTTCCACATGTAGATGTATTTCTGATGTATTTGTGGGGAGGAAGGTGATCTCCCTGTATTACTCCTCTGTCACCTTGAAGGTCTCCCCTCTAGACCACTAAGTTTTAAGGTGGTTTGTTATGCATTACTATCGTGACAATGGATAAGTGACACATGTATCTTCAACAGAATTCATGCTACAGATCTAAAAGAGATAAAGAACAGAAGCTGGAGATTATACAGACAGTTAATAGAAAAAGTACATGATTAGGTGAACCATTTATTAGAAAGAATTAGAAAGGATGATCGTTGGGCAGGAAGAGAAATAAGAATTTGCCAAGGAGTCACCAGAAAGGTTGGAGGTGATCTACTACATGGAAGCATCTCTGAAGTCTAGACATCAACCTTCACAGCACCAGTAAAAGTCGTGAGAAGAACACATCTTTGTAGGAAAATTTGTACATCAGAGAACTATTGAGTTTGACACAAAGAAAACTATATAGAGCACTGGACAGAAGCCAGCTTATAAGGTGTTAAAGAGAGAGGAAGCAGGGGCAAGTCAAGGTCAACAAGGTCTCTTATGCATTCTAGAGGAAAGCTGTGGTAAGGGCTCAGATGGATGGTGGAATGGAGAGAAAGTCTTCTAGGAGGGGAGGGACAGATGGATTCTTAAACAGAAGGGACACACCAGACAGAAATTGTAATGATTAGGAGAGAAGGTGGTGGCACTAGGGCTATTAACAGCTACTCTATAGTTATAACTCCATGAAGTCAACATTGACCTGAGGCCCTTCAGCATTTGTAGATATTCATTAATTTTGTGAAATTCCTCTGTGAGATTCAGTTACACATTCAAGGTTGGGAGCAGCCCAAGAGCCAAAAATAACATGGCTATCATATTGTTTTACTCGTGTTACAGATGAGTAACTTTAGATATCAAGTAGTTGAATAACTTGTGCAAAGTCAAACAGGAAGCCTGTTATTGAGCTGCTGAAAGATCCCAGTTCTGCAAATAAACTTCTAGTCCACTAGCTTTTCACCAAATGAGCTAGTTAGAAGTCAGATTAAGTTCATTTATTTATGGCTCCATTGACTTAAGAAAAAAAAGAAGTTATTTCTTATGGGAGGTCCTAAATATCTGAATATCCTTACATCTGAGATGGTGTTTAGTTTTCCATCTCTTTATTTTTTACTCTTTACACAGCCTTTATCTTTTACAGAGACATTTTGGCTTCTTTCTGGGTTTTAACATAGTACATGCGGGGTGTGAGTCATAACAGCCAGTTCTTTTCCTGATCCAGATTGACTTTTTACAGGCAACACGAAACACTGCAAGTTAGGTTCTAAAGTCTAAGATTCTTAACTTTTGTAGAAATCCCTTTGATCTGCTGGTGAGTCTAGGATGTGAAAAGATGATCATCACTTTGGTGAATTCACTGCTGAAGGCTATAGTTTTGCTGATCACTTTGAGCCTTATATTTCTCCCCCAAGATTATCTCTTAACTTTGCTGATTTCCCTTTTCCTTGGTTTGTCCAAGGAAAGCACCAACCACCCAGAGCTTTCTGACCTCTAGGTTCTCTCTAGAAGGAGAGTCTTATAATTTAAATATATATTCTGGTAATCAACTAGTCTGACACACGGAAAGGTAGCATGTTTTATTCTATTTTTACTAGAGATTAAGAAAACTAATGAATATTAATGACCATATGTACTCACCTATGAAATGACATTGCATATGAGGTGCACTCTAGTTTCCAAGACAAATAGGAGAAGTGAGAAATTGAGGAGAGTCGAATGGCAGAAAGGAGAGAGATGATGGACACTAGGAAATAAAAGTGGACAGAAATTTGGTAAGTAGGGGAAAGCCATTAGGAAAGCCAAAGAGAAGAAATGTAGAATATAGAAAGTAAATGGAGTGGAGAGGGATGTCAGACATGGAAAAACTATATTGATTTTTATATTTTAAAACACTGAAAGAGTTACATTATATAAGTGAGTTGGGTATATATTTATTTAACATTAAAAATAACTTAATTTCAAAGGTTTGAAATGTACTGTGAAGATATTAATTCAATCAGTCCTTTCCTGCTGATTGTGAACTGTGAAAGAGATTTCCTTATTTCTTTTCCTCTGGGGGAAACTGAGGCAGAGAAAAGAATGCCTCACCCTAGGAAGTGGGTGAAGCTGGTGTGAGCCCTGGCAATCAAAGTGGTGCCAACTTTGTGTTTCCAGTGAGCCCTGTCCCAGTGGGAAGGCCACTTGGAGCTCGGCATTTTCGTAATAATTCATGGTATGTTATTTTCAGTTGCAATGGTTTTATGCATTTTAATTAGTGTCTTAATGTAGTATATTTGGGCCCCAGAGGGCATAATTGAAAGAAACAAAAACAAAACCCCAAAATACATAGAATGAGTGAATGAAAATTCACGACAACCCTGGGAGTTCTTGGCTGCCCAGCTTGTGTCATAACCATTGGATACTGCTGCCTTTCCCAAGCTCCCCACCGCCAGTCTTCCGACCCTCCCACCCCCAATCTTCCGACCCTCCCACCCCCAATCTTCTGACCCCTCCACAACCTTGTTTTGCCCTCAGCTGCCTGGCTTTTCGTGTTGATTCTGGTCGCTTACAAGGTTCGTCTGCATTCCATCTCATAGATGCAACAAGGAGCAACCACAGCTTTTCTGTTTCTTTCTTTGGGGATCAGTTTCAAGCTCCCCCCACAGCCATATGTGTGTTGCTGGTGTCTTTGTTGCCGGCCTCTGCAGGCCCAAGCTGGCTCCCCGCTCCCACCCACACGATCTGCTCCTCTTTTAGTTCCTTATTTGCAGTCCCGGTCTGCTTCTTCCCCACCATGCCTCTGTGGCCTTGCCTCTTTTCAAGTCCAGGTTGGAATCTTTGCATCGTGCTGCCTCAGCCTGAAAAGAAGCCTATATTTTTTCTGCTCTTAATCTTAGATTTATGGCCCGTGTCAGGCCTTCCTGCCATGGCCTCTGGCAGCTCCTGCCTTTCCTAACATCAGATTCATTGCTGCTCCTAAGGTCCTTTAAGATTTTAATGCTAAGTCTATAAATTTCGTTCACTTTCTGCTTTAACCTTTCTTTAGACCTTCCCATTGTCTGATGGGATGTCCCGCAGGCATTGATTTGCATCTCTGTTCCTGCACTCTTGGGTGAGTTGGAGGAGGAGGCAGTTGGTTGGAGCGGATGGAGGGGGAAATGGGGAAAGTAACTGATGAATTTAGATTTCCATCAGCTGCGGCAATTCACTGGGGTTTGATAGGGATTGACATTTTCCTTCGAAGCTGTGATTTGCTGAGAACTTGTGGTGGCTTTCATTACAATAGTATCTGAGAGTGAAAAAAAAAAAGAGGGTTGGCTGAACAGATATCCAACCTACCTTAATAAATGCATCTGAGTTTACATTTTTTCTTTCCGATGTGGCAGCTGGGGATTCTCTTCCATCTCCAGTACACATCAGCACTGCTTAAATCACTCGGATTTCTCTCCCAGGCAGACTTCTGCTGAAGAAACTTTTCTCACCTTAAGATAATAAAGCCTCCAGTTGAGAGAGGTGGAAATAGCAACCCGCTTGAAATTTCAGGGGGGAAGCCCGGGTCATTGTCTAGAAAGAAGGAACTTGCCAGCTTGGGAAAGTATGATGAGTACTTTGGAAGTATAATTTTTGAATTCATTTTGTCTTTCATTGACCTTGGAGGTGTTAACAGCATCCTCAGCCTAGCTTTTCCTTTACTTCCTTCAGGTCAGCTGTTATGAGGGGGGAGGTGGGCAAAAGGAGTGGGAAAGAAAGAGAAGAAAGACTTTTGTGTCCAAATCATTTTGATTACATTGCTTGTTCAAGCTTCAATTTATTTAGGGTGACAGTATAAGTCTAGGGAGCAAGCCATTAATAGAATGGTGAAATCTGTAACATATACGGAAGTCCTGCTTCCCCAGGGCAGACTTGAGTGAAATGAAGTCAAGGCTTTTGTCATTGAATGGTATTTGCCTCTAAGAACTCACTTAGTTTTCTTGTTTGAATTCCAGGCATTGGAATCTTGAAGGTCATTGGTGCCTCACATGCTTTTTCTTCAAGTTCCGGTACAGTTTTACATTTCTTTGAGCCGAGTTTTGTTCATGCTATTGTGGTCCCTACTTCTCTAGCTGCTCAATGTCCTCAAACCTGGTGCCAGACTTTCCTTTATTCCTCCAGCCTTGGAGACGTGGTCCTCTAAACTCCCACAAACAAGAGATTAGCACTTTTCTGAAGCCAACTTTAGGTGGTTTGACATTCAAATAAAGACAGCTTAATGTAGAATATGGCAGAGACTAGCTAACTATTCACTTTACCAGTTCTCTCTTCCTCTTAGGCATACAGCTGGATTGCATTTCCCAGTCTCCTTTTCACCTATAAAATTTGCAACCATATGACTGAATTCTGGCCAATAGAATGTAGGTAGAAGTGTTGTTTACTGCTTCCAGGACTGGCCCATGAAATTCCTACACAATCCTCCAGGTCCTCTCTCTTCCCCTTGACTGATGGTGGGATTTTAAATACGCCACTAAGTATGGTGGGGAGATCTACACACCTGAAAATGTGCTATCTGATACCAAGCCTCCTATAACTGCTTTGGAACTCATCCATTCCATCTGCTAAACATTAGAAGAACCCAGCTGAATTATAAACACTCGCTTTGATCTGTGTTTTGTACAATTTAATAAGAGTACCTTGAGTGAAAATGGGTCACATTCCTTAGAAGGAGGCCCTTTGCTCTAAAAAATCATGAAAGCTGGTGGAAAAGATATGGAGGAATTCTTGCCATTTAGGAGTAAAGAGTGAAGAGGTCGAGCTTCCCTGGTGGCGCAGTGGTTGAGAGTCCGCCTGCCGATGCAGGGGGCACGGGCTCGTGCTCTGATCCGGGAGGATCCCACATGCCACGGAGTGGCTGGGCCCATGAGCCATGGCCACTGAGCCTGCGCGTCCGAAGCCTGTGCTCCGCAACGGGAGAGGCCACAACAGTGAGAGACCCACGTATCGCAAAAAAAAAAAAAAAAAAAAAAGAGTGAAGAGGTCAACTGTGTAGGGAAAAAGCTGAGGTAGATTGCATTCAAGTTCCCAATTCCTTACTCCTTTCTTTATCTTTGTGTTTTACCATTCAACTTTAAAAAAATCATTCTTGGGCTTCCCTTCGGGTGGCGCAGTGGTTGAGAATCTGCCTGCCAATGCAGGGGACACGGGTTCGAGCCCTGGTCTGGGAAGACCCCACATGCCGCGGAGCAAGTAGGCCCGTGAGCCACAATTACTGAGCCTGCGTGTCTGGAGCCTGTGCTCTGCAACAAGAGAGGCCGCGATAGTGAGAGGCCCCACGCACCGTGATGAAGAGTGGCCCTCACTTGCCACAACTGGAGAAAGCCCTCGCACAGAAACGAAGACCCAACACAGCTATAAATAAATAAATAAATAAATAAATATTAAAAAAAAAATCATTCTTATTTTTTAATTTCCAGCTTCATTGAGGTATAATTAACAAATCAAAATTGTATATATTTAGGATGTACAATGTGACTTTTAAAGGTGTACAATGTGATGATTTAATATGCGCATTTATTATGAACTGATTTCCAGAATCAACTTAATTAACACATTCATCATCTCACATAGTTACTGTTTATTTTGTGGTAAGAACACTTAAGATTTACTCTTTTAGTGAATTTCATGTATACAAGATGGCATTATTAACTGTAATCACCAGGCTGTACATTAGACTCCCAGAACTTATTCATCTGATAACCAAAGGCTTGTACACTTTGACCAGCATCTCCCCATTTCCTTCATCCCTCAGCCCCTGGCAGCCATCATTCTATTCTCTGATTCTATGAGTCTGACTTTTGTAGATTTCACATCTAAGTGAGATCATATAGTATTTGTCTTCCGTGTCTGGCTAATTTCACTTAGCATAATGTCTTCCAGGTTCATCCATGTTGTCACTCATCTTTGTATCAATAGTTTCTTTCCCCAGTAGTGGAGTGTGCTTCCCTGCCCTTTGTTTTTGAGTTCAGCCGTGTGACTTGTTTTTTTTTTTTTTGCGGTATGCGGACCTCTCACTGTTGTGGCCTCTCCCGCCGCGGAGCACAGGCTCCGGACACGCAGGCTCAGCAGCCATGGCTCACGGGCCTAGCTGCTCCACGGCATGTGGGATCTTCCCGGACCGGGGCACGAACCTGTGTCCCCTGCATCGGCAGGCGGACTCTCAACCACTGCGCCACCAGGGAAGCCCCATGTGACTTGTTTTGACCAAGGGGATGCAAGCCATTTAAATGTGTCTGAGTGTTGGGGTGCCCTCTGGTGCTTCTGCTGTCACTGTGAGGAGAATATGCCCTGTCCAGCCTACTGGTGAGAGGAGGAGAGACATGTGAGGTGACCTGGATCCAACCTGTAGCCCAGAACCAAGCCCCGCCTAGCTCACACTAGATCACCTTACCCCCAGATGACCCACAGATATGTGACTGAGAAGAAATAATTATTTTATAAAACCACTGAGGTGTTTCTTTTTTAGGTAAAAGTCACCTAAGATTCAACATTTTAACCATCTTAAAGTATGTAATTCAGTATCATTTAGTACATTCACAATGTTATGCAGCCATCGCCACTACCTAGTTCCAGTATTTTCATCACTCCAAAAGGACACCCCCAAACCCATTAAGCCATCACTTCCCATTTCCTCCCTCTCCCCAGGCCTTGCGAACCACGAATCTGCTTTCTGTCTCTATGGATTCGCTTCTTCTGGATGTTTCATGTAAATGGGATTACACACTATGTGCCCTTAGCATAATGGTTTTCAGATTCATCTATGTTGTGACATGTAGTATCTCATTCTTTTGTATGGCTGAATAATATTACATTATATGGAAATACCATATTTTGTTATCCACTGATAGACATTTGGATTGTTTCTACCTTTTAGCTCTTGTGAATAGTGCTGCTCTCCATATTTGTATCCAGGAACTGTTTTCAAGTATTTTGGGTATATACCTTGGAGTGGAATTGCTAATGATAATTATCAGGGCGGCTCTGTTAACCTTAAGGCTCATATCTCTAGTCACTTGTTTTCCTTGGGCTTCCTCATCCACAACTGAATAAAACTGGGCAGGTTTCTTAATTATGTTGTACCTTAATTTCTTCCCCAGTAAAATGGAGCTAACAATAGAACCTACCTCAAGGGGATGTGGCGAGGATTTATGGAATTGGTGTCTGAAGCACTTAGGGCTGTGCCTGGCACAAGCAAGCCCCGTGTAAACATTTGTTAACTGAATTTTAAGAAGTCTTGCTGTAAGGGGTCATCTGCATGGAAGTGGCTGGCTTGACTTGAGCCTCGTTTCCTGCCTGGGTCCTCTTCATCCTTAAAGCTCTTCCATAGCCCTCCTGACCTTTCCTGACTACAGGAGGTATGGGAGCACCTCTCTTCCTTAGGCCTTTTCGGTGTAGAATGAGTCCTGCATTATTCTGTCCCTGAGCCTTCCTTTCCTTCTCCAGCCGAGCTTGGGAGCCAAGTTGCCAGTGGGTCTCTCACTGGAGCAGGGATGAGACTGTGTAGGTGCCTGAGTCACATCAGATTGTTGGCATGTGCCACTACTGGAGCCCTTAAAGTGTGAATCAGATCCATCCTTTACCTGAGGTAAAAAATCAGGAAAAGTTTTCATCAGAAGAGCATTAAGTCACTGGTTTCTCCCCAGCTTGTTCATTACATAGTCTGTTTAGACAACTACCTGGAAAGAAAACAAATGGTTCATCTCCACTTTATCCATTCTTTTTTTTTTATTGTCAAAGTTTAGTACAGCTGCTTTGCTTTCCTATTCCAGCGTTGGCATCTGATAACGGCACAACTGATTTATGGTTGGAGAGCCTGGAGGCGAATTATTTATTCACCCCATGTAAAGGATTAGCTATTTCTACTTTTAATGGATTTTTGTTGCAGTGTGTTTATGTATGTTCAGATGGATTGAGAAGTCCTCTGACCTCCAATGTCATATCACACAAAGCTATTTGCAAATCACATTAAAAGCCTGAATTTAAACTTTTGATGAAAGCAAAGAAATGAAGAGTTCTATAATATTGAGTCTGTGACCCTAGAGGTTCTTCTTAATTTATACTCTTATGTCCCAAAAGGAATATATAGATGTGAGAACAGGGCCAGAGTCCAGCAGACTGTATTAAGTTAACCAATACAGGTGTCCAGCTTTCTAGGCACAGCTACCCATCTCCAAGTCCCCATCATCCCACAGTAGGTAGGGGAAGCAGCCTGGAGGGGAGGGGACAGCCTGTTCCAGATGAACTTCCTGGGCCTCCACTCCAACTACAGAGCACTGGCAGGGGAATGTACTCCTTAGACAGTCATAGGACCAGGTTTTCATTTCATTTAAAAGAAAGGTGGGTTATCTATCTATATATCTACCTATCTGTCTATCTATCTATCCATGTATCTATCACTTATCTATCTATATCTATTTTGAATAGACAATTAAAACTATTATAGTAAAATATTTTCCCTTCATTCATTGCTTCCTCTCTCCCTTACCTGCCTAATTCTCCATTCCCTGCCATGACCATCATTCCTCTTATTTTCCTCCATACCCTTCCAGAGTTTCTTAATGTAAAACAAATACAAGTATATATACTTATGCACTCCCCCCTCACTTTCATGCCAAATCTGGAATGTTTTACGCACTGTTCTCCTTTGCCTTATTATTTTTAAACTTAGCAATGTATCCTGGAGATCATCCCATAAAAGTACATGGAAATCTTCCTCATTTAAAATTTTTCATTGCTGTATAGTATTCAGATTCTATGCTTGTACCAAGGTTTATTTAATAAGCTCCCTATTGATGGACACTTGGTTTGATTCCCATTTTGCCATTTCAAACAAGTCTGCAAATGAATAACATTTTACATATGGTTTATCACGTGGGTATGAGTTAATCTGTAGGATAAATTCTCCAGTGTGACCTTCTGGGTTGAAAAGTATTTGTATTTGTAATTTTGATACAAATTTGTATTTGTATTTATAAATTTTGTCCAAATTTCCCTCCGTGGGAGCTGTGCTGCTTACACTTCCATCAGCAATGCATGAGACACCACATTCTCTCACTATGTGTGTGTGTGAGAGAGAGAGAGAGAGAGAAAGAGTGAGAGGGTGAGGGAGAGGAAGAGGGAGAGAAAGAGGGGTGGTTTAAATTTGAAAGTTTTGATAGTATTTAGATAAGAGGCATGGAGTGAGAGAAGGAAGTGGGAGAGGCCCTTCTGGGTTCCCATAATGTGAACAAGAAGCAACAGTGACTCTAGATAATAATAATAACACTAATAGCTAATATTTATATAGCACTTACGTGTTTGGCACTACGTGTGTTACTATATTCACTCACTGTTAGATTAGACATGGCTCATTTTCATTTGATTGTCTTGTGATTAAAAAAGAAGTATTGAGTATTGACTATGCCAGACACTCCTCTGTTAGGTGTTGGTTGTTGTAATTTTTGTTGACAGAAGCCCTGCCAAATGTTGACAGAAAGGGAATTTTGGGGGAAGCTCTTACCTACACCAAGATACCTTAGCAAATACCAACAGTGGTTCTGTTTCAGGCTGTGTAATGTCTCCCAAAGGAGATTCACCTTGAGAGCTGCAACACAAAGCAAGGTGTGTGGTTGACTCACCTGGTATATGATGAAGCAGAGTAAATCCCAATAGTTGCTTTACTACACACATGTACTGATGGTCTATTTGTTTCATATTTCTTTGTTTAATAATGACGGTTTGGGGGGCTTCCCTGGTGGCACAGTGGTTGAGAGTCCGCCTGCCGATTCAAGGGACACGGGTTCGTGCCCCGGTCTGGGAAAATCCCACATGCTGTGGAGCAGCTGGGCCCGTGAGCCATGGCCGCTGAGCCTGCGCGTCCGGAGCCTGTGCTCCGCGGCGGGAGAGGCCACAACAGTGAGAGGCCCGCGTACCGCAAAAAAAAAAAAAAAAAAAAAAAAAGTGTACAGAGGAATTCAAACAGTCATTGAGAGGACAAAAGAACCAGGCTAGAGGCTAAAGTTCCAGAAACATGGACTGGTCTGATGGGGAAGCCAGCGCTGCCACCACCATGCAGTTGACACTATAATCTGTTCTGCTGAATGTCTGCACCAGGAACTAGACTTGCTGCTCAACCAGTGCATCTGATTGGCAGAGCCCAGGTCACATGTCTTCCCTGCAGCTGCAAGGGAGATAGGAAAGTGGGCTGCTCCCCAAACATGAGAAGCATATCTAAAACATGTCAGGCAGCCACCAACATGACTGATGTCCTCTCCAAATGGACGGTCAAAGACTTCACTTGCCCCTAGATCATAATTGTGCATCTGGATAGCAGCGTGTATCAATAAGCATAGTTATATAGGCGAATGGTAAGCACTTGGCCCAGAGTGCTCTGAACTCCTTTCCTACCTTTATAGCTGATTTTGTATTTCACCATTAGATGCTTTAGTTTAACCATCTAGAAAATTAATGTAGTACTATCTACCAAATGCTGAGATTCAGCAGCAATAGTAATGTATTTTGAGGTCTTGGGGTAAAAAGCACTTCAAAGATTTACTGTATAATTATTTAAAATAGATGATTTCTAACGAAAATGCTAAGTTTAAAGCAATTGATGACTTCTCAGGATGCAAAATGGGCAATGCCTGGTATATTAGCTTAATAAAACAAGTCCCAAAAATGTTTGACTAACTCTCCTTCCCGCTCTTCTGTGGGCATTAGAAGGCAGAAATATGCAGGAATGGTAATGGGTGTAATCAGTCACAACATACGAGCTTATTATTTTGGCTGCTTGTGCAGTCGGAGTTTTCTACGGTTAATCAGAGCCCTTTTGCAGAATTCACTGGGTTGCACTTTCTAACACATCCTCATCCCAGGTAGGTAGGTCGAGAGGCAGAGACACTCCAGATGAGGCCCCGATAACACCATTTACATGTGATTCAGCATGAGAGGATTGTGCGTGAAAAACACAAATCTCTTCTTTTAGTCGTGGGATCTGAAGTCTTTTCTAACAGAATAGTATCAGCAATTGATTCCTCTTACAGCTCCCCTTTCTTTTCTTTTCTAGTTCTATTTTTTTTTTAAGCTTGGTAGCCTTAGCTCCATTCTTCCCCAAGGCTGCCAGTCAGTTCTTTGTCCCTGACTGTTCTTCAAAGAATGGCAGCCCCAGCCTCTTTATCCCCCTCAACCTCCTCTTTTGTGCATTGCCCTCCCAGAAATGCCTTCATGGACCCTCATCCTTCCCTGGGACACTCCTTCTTTTCTCACTCATCAATCTAGTCTCTAGATTTCCAAGATAAGGTCATGATGCGTCTGTGTCTCTTCTTTTTCCAGTCTGTAGCAAGCCCTGGTCATTTTTTCTTTCTCCCTTTCTCTCATCAGCTAGAACAGCTATGCTGTTCTCCCTGTAATAGACCATAGTTCTGCAAACAAAGTAAATCTCATAACATTGCCCCCATGTTATAAGGTATCAATACTTTATATGGACTGCGGTAGGTTCTCTTTGCCTGTCAATAAAATGGGGCACGTAAGGATGGGTACATCAGGCTCCTGCATCACTTTATACCAGCTGAACTGATCTATCTGGGATCAGTTCTATCAGTTCTATCTATCAGTGGGAATAATTTAGAGAGACTCTACCAACCCCAGTACACTCAAGTTGATTTGGTGGTAAGCTTATTTGAAGGGAAAAAGCATCGAGAGTACCTTTTTTTGGAGCAGTCACTAGATGCAGACACTCAAAAAAGATTTTACGAGCTGAATCCAGCCCCCAATCAGCCAGACTTTGACAAGAGAGGGAAAGGCACAAAGCCTCCCCAAATGGCATACAAATTACAGTGGGGTGGCCATAGACTGTGATGTGATGTTGGTGGGAGGTTGAATATTTATTAAAATATCTTTTGTCAGCCAGATTTATTTTTGTCTTTCTTCATAAGATGTGATAGTTTTGCATCAATGCATCTAAATGAAATAATTTGCTAAAGGTCAAATGCAATTCCCTCCAGCCAGCTTTCATTTACCTTCTAATTAATAACTCAGTGTTCACACATACATTAGCCTAAGGCTCATGCATAAAATAATAACTGCCGTTTATTGATCAACTATTATATCCCAGGCATTTTGAATATCTCAAATTCTCACAAGCCCAGAAGGTAGGAATACCCCTTTAATAGAGGAGGAAAATGATGCTTAAAGAGGCTAAGTGATTTGCTGTTGGTCAGGCAATTAGTGTCTGAAGCCCAATGCTCCATGCTTTCTCATACCATGCTATAGGGCAGTGGCTTCCTGCAAGGGTTTGATGCCTTGTACCATCTGCTGTCACTGACAAACAGGAAGATGAGAGATCCGTATGGAAGACTGTGACTTTCTGAGTCAAACATTTCCCCACTGCACGAGGTTGCGTTGCCCAAAGCATGTACTCTTTGATGGCTGTCACGGTGCTAACAGCTGCATAACTAAGGTGGAGACCTTGGAGAGAGGGGCCAGAAGAGCCTCTGAAATGACAACAGCTTTAGGAAATCTGAGAAACCTTTGATTCTACAGAGCCAGTGTGGGCTGAGCTTCTCTAAGAAGGGATGTGCCTTAGAATGTCTCAGCTCATATTACTTCTCTGGGTGAATGGGTATCCTGATGGGTCAGTGAAAAATAGATCTTCCTCTGCAGAATCTAGGTAAGAAGCCATTCTTCCTACTTTTCTATTGACCTACAGTAGCCCAGGTATTCCACAAAGGAAAATTACAAAGATTCCTGGTACTGGGACTGTACTGTTACATGGAACTCTCATACTCATAAAAGGAGGGAGAGAAGGAGGCATGTGCATATTTGGGAGGGGGCAAAATGCTGTCCAGTGCTAGGTTCCTTTTCATTCAATTCAGTTTTCTTCCCCTGTCTTTTCAGTTGAGGGAGGGGTTGCAATGAAATCAGAAGAACATGCTTTGAATTTGTAAGGCAGATTTGGACATGCCTCACCTGGAGAGGTAGGTGAAATAAGGCGAGATGGAGATTCGCAACCAAATAGTGATTTCTAAATTGTGGGCATTAAAAATTAGTTTGAAGTTTATTATCAAGTCATTACTTCTAGGGAGAGGCTGGCAGAATTGAAAACTAGGTAAAACGAGTTTCTGTAGCTCTCCAGCCTTCTCTCTGGGTTCTGTTTCTATGTGTCCTGGACTTCAAAACTCTAATAAATTAGCCATTATACATATCCACTGTTTATTTTTCTTCCACATTACTTTTGGTATTGAATTTGTAAAATTCATCCAAATCTCTAAACTCATAATATTTTAAATTTGAATAAACTAAGTTTTGAAACATTTATTGAGTAGTTATTTGACATCACGTTTAAATGATAAAATCACTACCCTCTGACCTCTCAGAGTTCTCCTTTCCATTATGCTTGTAATTTTGATAAATTTCCATCTGGTGGTAATTCCTTGCTCCAGATGCATAGACCCAGGACATTACCTGCTTCATAAATCATAAGAGTAGTTTCTCAAAAGTGAGATGTGAATTCCTTGCATCAAATTACCTAGGACCTATTTCCTTGTTAAAACACAGAGTCTTGAGCCCCAACCCTATATCCACCTAATTAGACTCTTTGGGACCTTGGGTTCAGGAATCTCCATTTTTAAAAAGCTTCCTTGGTGATTCCGACACAGATAAGTTTCAAGAATCACTCGTTTTGGGCTTCCCTGGTGATGCAGTGGTTGAGAGTTCGCCTGCCGATGCAGGGGACACGGGTTCGTTCCCCGGTCCGGGAGGATCCCACATGCCGTGGAGCGGCTGGGCCGGTGAGCCATGGCCACTGAGCCTGTGCGTCCGGAGCCTGTGCTCCACAACGGAAGAGGCCACAACAGTGAGAGGCCCGTGTACCGCAAAAAAAAAAAAAAAAAAAAAAAAAAAAGAACCACTCGTTTTGAGAAAAACAGAAATGCAAATAAGAAAATCTAAATATAACTCTTAAAATAGTAAAGGCAATATAGAAAGTGATACTCTGTAGAGGACTTAGAACAACATCCAAAGAACTACTGTTAAAAAGTCTATGCTTGGGTTAAGTTCTTTGTCCCACTAGACTTTGATTATTATCAATCATTGTTTATTTGTAACTTGACTTTTCCTTTTTTCCCTTTAAGCAAAACTTCCCGATTTTCAATTACTCTTAGAGTGTAGACAAATCCCTTGGCCTCTCCTCACAAGCTACTGGCAGTCTTTCTCATCCTGCAGCTTTTACTGGAAAACTTTAGGACACTGAACTCCTTATAGTATCTCATCACCTGACCAAGATTCAGCCAGTCTCTTTCCCAAGAAATCCTGGCTTTATTAATCTCATAAAAATCCTGAGACCACCTTCCCACTTCTTTTTTTTTTTTTTTTTTTTTTTTTTTTGTGGTACGCGGGCCTCTCACTGCTGTGGCCTCTCCCGTTGCGGAGCACAGGCTCCGGACGCACAGGCCTATCGGCCATGGCTCACGGGCCCAGCCGCCCCGCGGCACGTGAGATCTTCCCGGACCGGGGCACGAACCCGTGTCCCCTGCATCGGCAGGCGGACTCTCAACCACTGCGCCACCAGGGAAGCCCTACCTTCCCACTTCTTATGTTTCATCATTTTGAAGCAGAAAAAGAAATACATAAATAAATAAGGATAAGACCAAACAGTAATTTGCATAAAATTAAGAATATTTTTTCCAGTAAGGAAAATGTCCTTTTGGCAACAAAACCACACCTTCCCTTCTGCAACTGGTTCCTCCAGACGTGGCAGAGGAATTATTTTTGCTTAGCTGGATGATTATTCTTCAGCTAAATTAGCAACTACACAAATCCCAGCTGTTTTATTTCCTTCCATACTACTTTGGATATTGAATTTGTAAAAATCAACCAAACCTCTTTTCTCTCTGTTAGTATTTTAAATATTTATTTATTTATTTGGCTGTGCTGAGTCTTTAGTTGCGTCATGTGCGATCTTCCTTGTGGCACGAGGGAACTAGTTCCCTGACCAGGGATCGAACCCAGGCCCCCTGCATTGGGAGTATGGAGTCTTAACCAATGGACCACCAGGGAAGTCCCTCTCTTAGTAGTTTAAATTTGAACAAGCCAAACAAGCTTTAAAGCATTTATTGAGTAGTTACTTGACAATATCACACAAATACTTTTAGGCATTCCAGGGCAATATATTAAGCTGCTCTGCAAAATGTCCCTCTTTTACTATATTCAAGACATTTTGTTTTCACTTTCCAATTCTTTTTTTTTTTTTTTTTTTGAAGATGTTGGGGGTGGGATTTTATTAATTAATTAATTAATTTTTTGCTGTGTTGGGTCTTCGTTTCTGTATGAGGGCTTTCTCTAGTTGTGGCAAGCGGGGCCACACTTCATCGTGGTGCATGGGCCTCTCACTATCGTGGCCTCTCTTGTTGCGGAGCACAGGCTCCAGAGGTGCAGGCTCAGTAGTTGTGGTTCACGGGCCTAGTTGCCCCGCGGCATGTGGGATCCTCCCAGACCATGTCCCCTGCATTAGCAGGCAGGCTCTCAACCACTGCGCCACCAGGGAAGCCCAGCACTTTCCAATTCTTGATGAAGAAATTTAATATTGGTTTTGTTTCATCTCCAGCTTCTGCCTACTGGGAAAAGAATTTTTAGCAATTATCACAAAGTGTCAACAGAATAAAAATCATTTGAATATTTCATATGATTTTGAAATCATTGGTTGGGTGCAGGGAGGGGTTGGATTGTCATGATGAGATATTACTTGTATAACCTGGCCATTAAGGAATATGGTAGTACCTCAACTGACTGATGAGTCATTCATTCATTCACTCATCATTTCAACAAACGTATATCAAGGATCTATTTTGCTTTGTCGTGTTTTAGGTACTGGGAAAGAAAGATATGTCTGAAATTGGCTTTTCCATCAAAGTAATCACCATGATTTAGTGGAAGATAAATGCAAAACAAGATAGAAGGTACACATGTATATATCGATACACTTCTCTCACAGAGATACTTGGTTCCTGGTGTCCTAGGCAATTCAGAAGGGAAAAAGCTCCCAAGGGAATGTTGGGGTTTGGTCTGACTTTCATACTACTTCTACAGCCAATTTGAATTGAGTCCTGGAGTCTTCTTTTCTCAGTTAAGGAATGCCAACATCTGCCTCTGATCTTGACCTTCTGTGACTCTGGATTATTGATTTATTGGTACTCTTGGAAGTAATTCCTCATCACTCCTCTTAACTACCTCAACCTCTTACATCACTTGGAGAGCTTGTGCAAAGTCTTGAGAGAGTTGCTCCCAAGAGCTGTCAAGTTGTCAAAATTTAAGAAATGTTTCCAAGAAAAAGGGGGTGCAGTCCATACCGAGCACTACTGTGGGCCTTAAACAATGGTGAACCTAGTGTTCATTTGACTTGATGACACAAAAGAATTCATAGCCACATCTATACAAATGAAAGTAGGTAGCCCTTACTTCCAAATTAGCTCTATTGTGTTCTGGACAGAGGAAGATTCTGTTGGTAAAACAGCTGAGAAGAATTATTACATTTTATTTCAATATTACATAGATCATTTACATTAAAACTGGGGCTTCCCTCCTATGTGGTTAATGATTAAGAGTGTGGGCTTTGGGGCCAGAATGTCCTTGTTCCAGTCTGGCTCCATCCTTCATTCACAGGGTAATATTGGGCAAGTTACTTTTCCTCTTCGGACTCCAGTTTCCTTATCTATAGAATGAGAAAAATAGTAGGACCTGCCTTGAGGGGAATCATGAGGATTAAATGAATAATTCCTTCAGTACATTGTAGATACCCAATACGTGCCAACTATTATGATTACCTGTAGTTTGGGAGTATTTCACATTCTGCTTCCATTTCTCCGGGTTGCACCATTCTGGAGACACATGAAGGTGTCTTTTTTTTTTTTTTTTTTTTACATCTTTATTGGAGTATAATTGTTTTACAATGTTGTGTTTAGTTTCTGCTGTATAACAAAGTGAATCAGCTATATGTATACATATATCCCCATATCCCTCCCTCTTGCGTCTCCCTCCCACCCTCCCTATCCCACCCCTCTAGGTGGTCACAAAACACCGGGCTGATCTCCCTGTGCTCTGCGGCTGCTTCCCACTAGCTATCTATTTTATATAAGGTGTCTTCTTGAACTTGGAACGTGTTGTTATTACTGATTACTATCATTATTACTGATACATTCATCCAACCCATGCATTTAAAGAGATCTGGAGTCCCTCTGCTCACAAGAATAGCACTTATTACCCTACAAGGCAGCTGTAAAAGTAGGCACTGGCTCATGTGCCTGAGGCCTAGTGAAATTCAGGAGGCTGAAGAGAACCTCACAGATTACAGAGTGAGATAACATGTTTTACTTTACTTGGCTTCTTAGAAATCTAAGTCCAGTGGCAAGCGCATGAATGGTGAGAAAGAGGACAGTTGTGGCTTCAGTCAGATGCCTCTGTCCTCTGAGCTTCTTCTCATTCCCAGGACCTCCACGTAGCAACATGGAATCACTGAGAAATGTGAATGCGAACCCATGTATTGCTTAGAGTCTGCATGCAGTTCTCTACAGCCCTGAGGACTTTTCTAAATTATTTCATTTTTTAACTTTTTTTTTTCTTTTTTTTTTTTTGCAGTACGCAGGCCTCTCACTGTTGTGGCCTCTCCCGTTGCTGAGCACAGTCTCCGGATGCACAGGCTCAGCGGCCATGGCTCACAGGCCCAGCCGCTCCGCGGCATGTGGGATCTTCCCGGACTGGGGCACGAACCTGTGTCCCCTGCATCGGCAGGCGGACTCTCAACCACTGTGCCATCAGGGAAGCCCTCATTTTTTGACTTGGTAACTCATCCACACAGCTCACACATTAAAAAGTATAAATAGGCATAGAGTGGATATTCTCCTTCCCCCTTCTTCATTCCTACTAGTTCTCACCACCTCCATAAGTAAACCTCGTTATTTATTTCTTATGTAACATTTCAGGTTTACTGCATGGTAGCATCCCAGCACGACTGGCTTCATGGGTGTGGAGAACGAAATGTGCCACCGTCACACAGGGCCCCACGGTCAGGAGGGCCCTGTGCTTGGTTAATGCTCTGCTCTTGCTCTCTTGAAATTCTTAATTTTTGAACCCCCTCAATTTCATTTTTCATTGGACCCTTCAACTTATAGAGCCTGTCCCACGTGCTAGACATGGTCCTTCACTTTGCTTTTTTGCTTAACTATAGATCTTTTTTTTTTTTCTTTTTTTTCCCGGTTTGCAGGATCTTAGTTCCCTGACCAGGGACTGAACCCGGGCCCTTGGCAGTGAAAGTGCAGGGTCCTAACCACCGAACCGCCAGGGAGTTCCTAAGATCTTAAAGATCTTTTCACATTTACATATAAAGAATTTTCCTCTTCCTCCACCTCCTTCTTCTTATCGTTGCCCAGTGATCTATCTGTGAGGATTTAAAAAACTATATACGTGGCTACTTTAGAAAACCCCTTAGGGATCCCAATCTCAATTTTCCAGTTCTTCGACGCTTCCAAACTTGGGAGAGAGAAAAAGATTTGTTGAGAGAAGTACCAGAGAATCTTCCCTCTGGCTGGGTCCCTCACTCCACCTGCATGGTTTAGAAGCCCTCAGAAGCACCTCTCATTTCTTTACCAGCTTCCCGGCCAGCAGTGTCCCCACCCCCATGGCTCCTTCCCTGTGCCCCCTCCCTACTTTACCTTTCAACTCCCAGTTACTGAAATGCTTGATGACAAGGCATCATCTGGGCTCCATCAGTCAAAGCAAACTACTTCTATCTTTGCCTCTACCTGGAGACAAATACTTTGGGCTGAAGGACATAGTGGCCATCAGAGACCCACTTTTTTTTTTCTTTTGGTTGAGTTGGGTCTTCATTGCTGAACTTGGGTTTCATCTAGTTGGGGCGAGGTGGGGGCTACTCTTTGTCGCGGTGCGTGGGCTTCTCGTTGCAGTGGCTTCTGTTGTGGCGGAGCACAGGCTGTAGGTACGAAGCCTTCAGTAGTTGTGGCACACGGGCTCAGTAGTTACGGCTTGCGGGCTCTAGAGCACAGGCTCAGTCGTTGTGGCGCACGGACTTAGTTGCTCCGCGGCATGTGGGATCTTCCCGGACCAAGGCTCGAACCCGTGTCCCCTGCATTGGCAGGCGGATTCTTAACCACTGCACCACCAAGGAAGTCCCAGAGACCCACTTTTAAAACTCCCCTTCCATTCCTTCTCTATTCCTACTAATCATCATTTCTGGATAAATCTATGGTCATGGCTCAACAATTTGCCTGCTTTTGAGAAGACAGCCTAGGCCCTTGGTCCTCAGGCATCTCCCAGTGGTGAGAAGGCACCAGAGTAATGTCCTGAAACTCATAACTTATTCTGAAGCAGCCAATAGCTCAGTCTCCATTACAGACCTACATCCCCCAAATCCCCTCTGGTAGTTAGAGATGCCTGTTCACTCTTTCAGGAAACAGCCCTGCAGAGTAGGAAGTGTACTTCGCCGTAGCCTTTCTGAGCAGCTGTCCCTTTGGAAAGAACAGAGCTTCATATGAAGCCCACATTCCCTGAGAGTCTAGTGCTGGGGGCCTTGTACACAAGCACAGGTCCTGCCTGTCACCCGTCCTCTGCCCATGGCTTGGGTTCAAGGTCATGGATGTGCATCATTGCATCAGACCTAGTTGTTCCCGTGTTTGTGATAAATGACAGGAGACCTCCTGCAGAGACCAGAGAGATGCTGCCAACAGAAGCACGTGGTTGCCACTGGGCCTTGACCCTTCCAACAGCTGGATGGTGCACCCACTGGTGTGTACTCATGCAGCGCAGACACATGGAAGTGAATGGTGAGGCAGGTGGGTGGGAGAAGGTCCACAGCCTTGTTAAATTCCTGCCTCTGTTCCTTACCAGAGTACCACAAACACCCAAAGTCTTACGGCTCCTTGCTTCAGTCAAGCCATGCCCTTGGCACCTGAAAGGAAGATGAACTAGATGCTAACAATGCACTTTTGGAGTCCAATTCCACTGCCAGGGAAAGCTTCCAGGTGCCCTGAGATTCCACCGGGAGAAAGCAAGGCTGCAATTCCAATTAAATGTCATACTGAGTACTTTGGTCTCAGTACACTCTATTTGCTTAGTTTATTTGAATATTTGATAAGAGAAGTGCTGCGGTGGCAAAAATTAACTAAAATAAGAAAGAATGATCTTAAGAGAGAAAGGGAGAAAATGCTAAGGAGCCATAGATGGTTTCTCCCCACACCTGCCAGCAATTAATTAATCACTAATCCGTTCATTATTTTCAACTCCGTCCCCTGGACAAAATAATAAGGTTATTATTTTTAAATGTCTAATTAAAACATGCAATTAAAAAAAGGCAATCTCTAAAATGGGTTTGGCCAGGGCTAATCACATCTGCAACATGGTTGGGGGATGCTGAAGTGCAGTCTTGGGGCTTTCTGGAATTGGAGGAATCTTTTCTCATCAAAACGCTGCACCTTTAAGGCCTGTTTTCCTCACAGCTCACCATGGGCTGCTTCTCACTCCAGGTATCAGTGGGCAAAGGCAGGGTGGGAACAGTCAACAGTGGTCTCTACTGCCTTCCTGCAGGCGGTGGACGGTGGCAGGGGGCAGGGGTGGGGACGGAGGATTTTTACTGCAGTCATCCTGGGCTACTGGTTGGAATATCTATATTTATAGCAGTGTTACTGAGGCATAATTCACATACTCTAAAATTCACCCTGCATTCTATTTTAACCCACTGCAATGAACTAAGTGCTGTTCCTCCGCTTGGGCTGAGGAGGGCTGGATGGAGTTCTACGAGTTTTGTACATTTCCATCTAGAGCCGAGGCCAGGGTCCATCCCAGAGCCGGCAGCCCACACAGCTGCTTCTCACCGTTTCTTTATTACCTACTCACCCTTCTCGGCTCTTGGCAGGTTAGAATGTTTCCCCAAAGTGATTTACAGCGACGTGTGTCAGGACGGTCTGACACTGACTGAGTCCCTTATCTCCTTCCTGCGTCCTCCCAGCTGACAGCCTCGCCCCCAGGTATCAATCAGTGCATCAGCTCCCCACTCCTGGGTGAGCCAGGGGCTGTCAGAGATGCATTCCGACTGGCATCTTCATCAGAACTGCTGCCTGCCCTTCATGGCTTAAAGATTCTTTCTAAGGCATACAGGGAGAGGAGGTGCATACACCGTTCCCAACCAAACTGTCACAGCTTGGGATGATTCCATGTGTTTTGCACAAATTTGGAGAATCTGGTTGCTAAAAGGCAGCACTGGGGACACTTACCTGCATCAGCTGTTCAACCTCCAAATCCCTGGCAGGATGTTGATAGGGGTGGTGACAGCCTCACCTGGAAAGCTCCCTCCCCGCCCCCCACCTCAAATCAACATGATGTCCTCCTAGCAGGGGCTGCAGTCACAGAGAGTTTTGTGAGTTCTAAGGCTGATGCTTTAGAAGAAGGCAAGTAGGAGCGTAGGAGAGAGGGGAGACATCAAGACACCAACTGAACACAGGGATGGAGGGGGTTAGAGATGCAGCCCCTAAAGACTCCACGGGACATAAAGACACGGGGAGAATGAAACAGAACATCCATCTACGCCTGACTTTTGAATTGGCCCCAAATGCAGTGACATTTTCTTTTTTGGCTGCTTTGAAAAAGAAGGAGAGGAGAAAATGTAGACTCTGACATTAAAGATGGATGGGGCTTAGACAAACTGAACAGTTTTGAAGGTTTGCCCAGCGCTGGGGAGACTGAGGGCAGGTCTCCGTGGGGCGCATCTGGGAGCGGCGTGCTCTTTTTTCCTTAACCCACAGGAAGCTGCATAACGAAATGGCGGCTTTCAGCCCAGGCCCAGGCAGGGAGGTGTAATATTTTACGTCGTACTGGCTGGCGGGCGTGCTGGGGCTTCTCACCCGCTTTAGGTTAACATTGGCAACAGGAACCGGGCAGGGCCTCTGAGTGGTGAGGGGCTTGGCACAGGGGCGAGGCCAAGGTGCTGAGTTTTCTGGCCTCCTGGGGAGGGCACTGGTGGAGACTGTCTGTTCCGGGCCTGGCTTTGCATTTGAGTGCCACGGAGCAGCTGGGCCCGTGAGCCATGGCCACTGAGCCTGCGTGTCCGGAGCCTGTGCTCCGCAGCGGGAGAGGCCACGGCAGTGAGAGGCCCGTGTACCGCAAAAAAAAAAAAAAAAAAAAAAAAAGCAGATTCGGCTGGCTGGCCCCTCTGCATGTGCATGGCATTTTGAAGGAGCAGAAATCTCATTAAAGAAGAACTACTGACCCGTCTGTCTGCATGCTTTTGACTCTCTGCTAACCTTCCATTTGTGCCCTGTGATTCTTTAACGTGGGAAGTGGTAATTGGAGAAGAGATTAGAAAGAGGAATGAGACAATGACAGCCTGTGACACTGACTACCAAGGACTCGAAGGCCACTCCATCTATAATGTCCTCTTGGCTGCCACAAAAGGGAGACTTCTTGTTCCTATCACCCCAGATCGTGTTGATCCAGAGAGGCTCCAAAGCCAGCATGTCTTATTCATCCTAGTCTTCTGCAGTCTCCAGTGCGGGTTCTAGGCTGGCACCCACCACGTTCTACATCTGTCTGTGTTTACATCTGTCTGTGTCTAGCTGAGAGCAGCCTCTAAGGAATTTCTCCTCTGGTAATCATTCACCAGGAAAGGTTAGAAATACCAGGCAACCTGGGGGCCAACAGAGACAAGGCCAGGCACATGGACGGGGAAACACACACATCCAGGATGGAAAGCAAGTGACATGAACAGCTAAAAAAAAAAAAAAAATAAAGACATTCTGTTTTAATGTCATAGATCGTCGCCAGACTGCAGTGGTCATAGCTGGTGCAGGCGGTAAGGAAAGACTCTCTTGTGGCATGCAGGTCGAATCTGCTTCAGTTGGCTTTGGCGGCCACCGTGACCCCCTTTCTGATGAGTATAGCTGAATTAACTCCCCCCTGCCTTTGGGCTCCCCTCCCTCCATGCAACACAAACTGAAATAGTGGGGTGGCAGGCGGTGGCGGTGGGGGGCTGTGTGGGGGCGGGGACTGCAGGGACCTTCCATCTTGTTAATGTAACACTTCCTCATGTGATGGGAGCTGAGAGCCGCCTGTAATGAATTTCCCCTCTGGTAATCATTCACCAGTGCATCGTGACCTGTGTGTTTCTGCTGTGCTACGCCATTTCCAGACGTTCGCGGTGACTTGTCAGCACCTAGTGAAAATGACTTGGACACGACCCATCTCTTCATGCCACGCCCTCCCCAGCTGCGTTTAGTCTCGGTTGAGAGAAGGAGTAGGCGGGACCACCTGGGACAGCAGCCGCAGACTCCACGGCTGTGGTCTGATTTCAGGCCCACCTCGCAGGCAGTGAGTGCAGGCGTGCCAAGTCTGTGGGCGCTCTTGTTACGCTGAGCCATGTTCTTTGGTCCAAATGGTTCCAAAGTGACCTTTGCCTTTTACACCTGTTGTTTCTTGCTGCACGATGAGCTGTTTCTTTCATTGAGAAGGATGGGTGCAAATGATTGTACAGATCTGGGCACCCCATGGGTTCTTACCAACTCTGGTGTGAAGATGCATTGATGGCGGGGGACAAGGCTATCGTGTGAGCGTCGCCATCTGCAACTGTAATTCTAGGTACGTGGTCAATCGTAAGAAGGGGTTTATAACCAGCTTTTACTGCATTTGTGGATCACAGTGATTAAACAACAGATGGGAAACCCAACCAAGATTTCTAACCTTCACCTCTTCACTGATGGAGTGAGTGAGGGCTGAGGGAGTCACTTCATGGCCACTTCATGGTCACTTCATAATTAGGGCAGGCACCCCCCTGATTTTCTGCACCTGGCTTGTACACTCATTCTTATCAGACCACAAGCACTGATTTTTGCTTTTGAAAGGATGATTCCTGAATCCTGGAAATGTTCTAGGAAGCCCATGGTGAACAGGAAGCTTCTCAATTAGGGTTGCCAGAGAAAATACAGGATGACCAATTACATTCAAATTTTGGATAAACAATAAATACATTTTCAGTTTAGGCATGTCCCAAGTATTACATGGGTTTTTTTCTTTGAAGGAAGAGTGCTTTTAAAAAGTTGTGGTAGGGCTTCCCTGGCGGCGCAGTGGTTGAGAGTCCGCCTGCTGATGCAGGGGACGCGGGTTCGTGCCCTGGTCCGGGAAGATCCCACATGCCGCGGAGCGGCTGGGCCCGTGAGCCATGGCCGCTGAGCCTACGCGTCTGGAGCCTGTATTCTGCAACGGGAGAGGCCACAACAGTGAGAGGCCCGCGTACCGCAAAAAAAAAAAAAAAAAAAAAAAAAAAAAGAGCTATTAGTGAAGGGCTATGGGAAAAAGAGCAATTCTGCTGCGAGGGATTGGATTTGAGCCAGCTCCACAGTAGAATCAAGCCCGAAGATGTGCTCCCAGCCTCTCTGCACAGGGGAGGCATCTGCAAAGCTTTATCCTCACTGCTTTGTACAGCACAGATTCAGACAACCGAAAAGAACTACTCCATCAGCTAGGATGTTAGAGTTTGGGGCTGAAAATTCATTTAACTCAAATGTTCACTATTTTTTATTATTATTGTTGATTTGGTTTTTTATTTTTTATTTTTTTAACATCTTTATTGGAGTATAATTGCTTTACAATGATGTGTTAGTTGCTGCTGTATAGCAAAGTGCATCAGCTGTACATATACCTATATCCCCATATCTCCTCCCTCTTGCATCTCCCTCCCTCCCTCCCCATCCCACCCCTCTAGGTGGACACAAAGCCCCGAGCTGATCTCCCTGTGCTATGCGGCTGCTTCCCACTAGCCATCCGTTTTACTTTTGGTAGTGTATTTAGGTCATTACACCTGGAAAACGCCAGATGTGCATGGCTTTCCCAAGGTCACAGAGCTAGAGGCAGAACTGAGAACGCTGGGTGCCAAGCTCTGGGACCAGTGTTCTCCCACCTCCTCAGCATGTCCAAGTTCAAGGGGAGAGGAGCGCTGGTGGATTTTGCAAAACCCTCTAAAGCTTTCTTTGAACTCCCATAGGATCTAAAAACAGTTGGCTGGAAATAGAAATGCGAATGCTCAAGGAGAGGTGAGATGAGGGGGTGGAGGGGGGACAAAGGTGAAGAAAAAAGGCAAATCCAGAAAGGCCGCCTGCCAGGGCCCTGGAGTCAAGGCTTGGCAAGGCAGCAGGGCTGCCCGGGGGGCTCGGAAAGGCTGGGCTTCAGTTCCCAGTGGAGGCAGTCAAGGGCTTGGGGATGGAGATTTATTAGCAGAGCTGTGCTCCAAACTACGGCAACCTGGCTCTTGACGGTTCTGAGAGGGCTGGGCAGCTGCGGAGGCTGCAGCCTGCCCTTTGCAAACAGAACGGCCCGGGTTTCCAGGGGAGGTTTGTTTGAATTAGGGTAGAGGAGGGGCCACGCCTGACCACAGCTGCCCGGCCCTGCTGGTTTGGCAAGGGGCCTGGGCTTTACCTCTCTGCTGGTGCAGGACTTTTCCGGGCGCCTCCCTGTGCACGTGGGCAAGGCCGGCTCGGGCGGTACCTCTGTGGAGAGAGGGGCCCTGCTCACCTGGCGCCACAGTGCAGGAGGAGGGATACGGGACCGCTCACCTGCGGCCAAGGGTCTCTTTCTCTTGCTGCACTTGGAAGCCGGCTGTGACAGAAACAGCGCTCCCACACACAAAATTGTCCTATGGGGTTTTCTGGCTGGGAAGAGAGGGGACACAGGCATCATTCTCTGGATAAGCTGCAGAAACAACTTGACCCATGGCTCCCTCGGAAGTCCCTGGCCCCATCTTCAGGGAGAACACGGAAGGCGTGTCCTTCCTCCAGGAGCTCCTCACAGGGGACCACAGGAAGCCAGGGATGAGGAGGACCGGCCTCGGAGGGTGGGGAGCAGGCTTGGGGCTTCTGGGAGGTGGGAATGCAGGGGCAAGCCGAGCCTGTGCCTCAGTCCTTAGGCTTCTTCGGAGCCTTCCCTTTTGTTGATAGAAACTAGCGTTAACGTTACTGTGACGCCAATGGGCAGAGGGAGGGAAGATTCGAGGACCCACACAGGTAACATTTCCTATTCTGATCAGCACCCCTTTGTCTCACAGATTATCCCCCAGGCGAAACATTTCCTTAGGAGTTTTGTTTAGCTCAGCCTGTGACTGGATGCCGAAGCCTGTGAGGACTGGAATAGACTCATCTTTCCACGTCTTCTTCACGCTCCCCTCCCCACCCCCATCACCACCACGAACGTTGCAGGGGCAAAAGCGCCTGGGCATCCAGATGGGTCCTGTTTCCCTCAAGGATGGGCCTGTTCCAGCTTCATTTCACTGCCTCCCCTGAGGATTCTATAAACATTTCTAGAAGGATGCAGATAAGGGGGAGGAAAGAAAAGATCTTATGTAAACCCTAGATGGCTAGAGACCAGGAGATATTAGATTATTAGGGCTTTAAAAATATCCACAAACTCAACTAAAGGAAAGTAGTAGGAATTTGCTTTCATTTTAACCTCTGTGGTTGTCGTTAGGGTCAGTAAAACGATAGAAGCAGGCGACTCAGGAGACACGTGATATCATAAAGATCACAAGAGGGGCTGAGAGGGAAGCTGCAGAGATATGACTGGGGTGACCTTACTGACCACTGAGGAATGGGGACGGGGTGCACTTGAGGGCTGCCTTTTCTGTAAATTAAGGAAGGCCAACGAGTGATGCAAGGTAGCACATCTTCACGCTGCCTTAAGGAATCTTACCTGGCTCTCCAGTCTCGACACCCTTCCCCCACCCCCACCCCCACCCCCTTGATCATGCTCCCTCTTTCATTGCTCTGCTTTGTGGTCATAGGAACACAGCAGACTCTTTCCCACAGCAGGATCTCTATATGCTGTTCCTTCAATTGGGAAAAGTTGTCCCAGCTACTTTGCTTAGCTGACTTCTTATCTTTTCAGGTTTTAGCTTAACTATCACCTACTCAGGGAGGTCTTCCTTGATCAGTCGTTTAGAGGGAGTGACCCTGGTAATTCTTTTTTTAAAAAGTTTCCAAGAGATATATTGTATTGATATTATATCGGATTCATTAGGTTTCATTATGATAAGTGTTGTCGACTATAAAACGGGTAAGTTGTATTTAATTTATTAACCCAAATCCTGTAACATCAGTAATAAATAGCCATGTTTTGCAAATATGAACTCAAGTGACACAAATATTATACCTTTAATATCTAGTAATTCTCTGTCAGAGCTACATGTTTATTGCCTTCATCGAATTTACCATAAGCAATCCTTATCTTAAGTGCTTGGCTGTCTGCTTTCCGTCCACTTCACTGGAGTATAAGCTCCAAGAGCTTACAAAATCAGGAAGTGCTCAAAAACATTTTTTGAATAAACGATTGAACCAAATGTGAACAGAGTTTCCGGATGGGGGCAAATTCAGCTCTGGTTCACAGCTTTGAGTCTCCCGTGTGTGGGGTAGTGGGAAGTTCATAGTAAGTCTTTTCCTTCCTCATCCTCTGGAAACTTGTACTACCTAAGAGTGTACTTGACCTCCTTTAGTTTTCTCTGGCCAAAGTCTAGTTTGTTTTGCATTCAATAACCCATAGGTGAGAAGATCCCTAATCATTTTGTGAAGCCAGGCTACTTCTCCTTTCTCCTAGACCAGAGGTTCTTAAACTTGAAAGTGCATAAGAACCCCCTTGGAGAGCTTGTTAAAATGTAAATCTCTAGGTCCTCCTCCCAGAGTTTTTGATTCAGTACATGTGGAGTGGAGTCCGAGAATGTACACCTCTGACAAGTTCCCAAGTGAGGCTGATGCTGCCAGTCCAGGGACCACACTTTGAGAAGCACTGATATAGACCCTGAAATTACCAGACATATTGACAAGCAAATGTTGGAGCAGGAAGACAGCAGCAGAGTCAAAAATTGCAAGGGACTGGCGATGTCTAGGGAGGAGGAATGCTTATAAGGATCACAGTCTCAGAAATCTACCAGGCAAAGCTTTGAGCTAAAGTAGCCCACCTGGCCAGGTAGTCCATTATTCATCTACAGCATATTTTCACCTTATAAAAAGCCAGCTAGGGCTTCCCTGGTGGCGCAGTGGTTGAGAGTCCGCCTGCTGATGCAGGGGACACGGGTTTGTGCCCTGGTCCGGGAGGATCCCACATGCCGTGGGGTGGCTGGGCCTGTGAGCCATGGCTGCTGAGCCTGCGCGTCCGGAGCCTGTGCTCCGCAACGGGAGAGGCCACAACAGTGAGAGGCCCGCGTACCGCAAAAAAAAAAAAAAAAAAAAAAAAAAAAAGCCAGCTAGCCAATCTACCTACTAACTTCACATAAAAGTGCTGAGAAACATTGTCCCAAGAGAATGACCAACCATCCTGATATGGCTGGGATTGAGGGGTTTCCCAGGACATGGGACTTTCAGTGCTAAAACCCAGGAACGTCTCAGGCAAACTGGGATGATTTGGTCACCCAGAACCCAAGTCTCTTTGTCTCCAATAAAGAAACACGCAGAAAAATATCTCTGGTATAATGTTTATTTAAATAGTAATCTTAAAAAGGCTTTATACAAATCATATAAACACAGTTTGACATTGTTGTTTATTTTTTACATTGACGAATCACAGTAAAAGCTCTCAAGTTCCCTTGATCTGGCTCAGCCAGCAAATGGTCAAATACCTTTAACTGCAAACCTTGGAAAAGTTAACCTTCTGTGTGACAGTTTAACTTTTTCCCTTGTTTTCTTGCCATTCATGCTCATTCCTCGGACCCTCATCCCTGTCAACTCCCCATTCCCACCTAAGAGAGGAAGCAGCCCTGTGGCCCTGCTGACCGCCTAGTCCAGGAGAGCGTGGAGGTAATGTGTCATTCAGTACAAGGCAAAAAAGGAGATCAATACTGTGAGTAGGGTTTTCCAAAGGGAAGGACTCAAGGAGAGGGGTCAGCTAGACTACCTGCAGATAGAGACAACAAATGCACCGGGGTGTCCCCTGGTCAGGTTATAATCAGGCCCCACTGTCTTTCTGTCTTCCAGCAGACCAGCCTCCAGTGCTGGTGAGGTATCTACACGTAGCCCTGGATACCCTGCTTTTGTTCAGCATTCAGAGTCCACGCGGGGCCTCAAACCAGCCAATGGTGAGTATGGATACAGGCCTTTAGAGGGATGCAGGTTGAGTTGTACATAACTTAGAGGTGAACTGCAGGCCAGAGGCAGGGCTGGTCTTTGGGGAGTTGTAAAATGGCCCAAGGGACATGAGAGGGCCAGGACCTCCGGCGTCGGCTTTGTGTATGTGTGTGTGTGTGTGTGTGTGTGTGTGTGTGTGTGACTGCTCCACGCCGCATGTGGGATCTGAGTTCCCCAACCAGGAGCTGAATCTGTGCCCCATGCTGTGGAAGTGCTGAGTCTTAACCACTGGACCGCCAGGGAAGTACTCCTCACCCCACCCCGTGTTGGCTTTTGAACTCTCTTCTCCTGCAGGCTAACTCCGGAAGCCCCTGGACTTGCTAGCTTCCTGAACACTGAGTTACACAGAAAGCCGAAGAGGAAGGTGGGCTAATTAAGAACTTGCTTCTGCCGCACGCCCAGCTCAGGGGATGCCTGCAGCTAAGTCCTTGGGCTTGACAGCTTTACTTTTCACCTCTAACTGCCACTGTGCCAATGAGTGCCAAGATCAGCAGTGACTCTTGGGCCCTAGGTCAATGTCACAACAACATCACTGAGTCCCACGTGACCATCCACATACACAGTAGATACAGAGAACTCAAAGGCTGGCAAAGACACACGCACATATGAATAAATAGCTGTCGGTATGAACTCTCCCTCTTCTCTGCATACAGAAAGAACACTGTGACATGACCACCTGAACTAGCATTTCCATAAGTTATCATTTAAAGGAACCAGCCAGGTGAACCTTCCCCTTTCACCTGGGTATGAGACAAATGAAATTGTGGGTGACCATAGCAGCAAAAATGGTCCGACAGTTTAACCACTGATAAGCAATAGGCTGGGCATACTGTTTGGGTTTCAAATGTATTTCCAGCACGCAGGCAATCCTTAGGCGTTACTACAAAATCAAGATTTGGATCCTGATGTGGACAATCTTATCCTTCACACAGTTTCATGCGATTCCGGATGCCTCCCCTTCTAGAGCAGCTGAGAGTCCTCTAGGGCTATGACTAGCACTTGGGTGGCAGGGCTTACTCCATCAGGGGGATCAGCTATGTGGGGGAAACTGGGCGTGGAGCCGCTGGGTCAGGGAAGAGGAACAGAGGAATGCCTTAGCTTGTAGGGTATTCACTGATTTCTACGTAGAAGGAAAATACGTTTTCTTCATTTTCTTTCAAGGCACTTAATAAAAAAATACATAAATTTGTGTGTGTGTGTGTGTGTGTGTAAGAACATAGGTCTCTCTGGGGTTGAAGCAGAATTAGCATTTTGGTCCGTAGCGCTTGCAGACTTCTGGTCACAATCAGCTCATGGACATCCTAGTTCTGAGGCTTCTGAAAGGTTGAGGTGGTGGCTGTCATCCCAAGGAGAAGTCAGTGTTTACTAGCCTATCGGAGAGATGGATTTATCACTGTGTCTCTTACGGTCCTCTCAGCCTTTGCAAGATCCCAGAGGACGGACTTCTTTTGCTCTTTCCACTGTTCTCCTTTCTGGCCAGTGGTCGCCAGTTACATCTCACTGATGGAGAAACATACTAGTAGCCTATATATCCCCAGCCCCATCTCAGAGAATATCAGATAATGCTGTTTCCTGGGGCTTAGAGACCTGACAAATGAGTGCATGAGTGTATATGTGTGCGTGCTTGTGTGTGTGTGCGTATGGTGCACGTGTGTATGTGTGTGTGCATGTGTGTATGTTTTAGAAGAACAAGGAGGAAGGAAAAGGAAAAGCAAAACCACCACCAGAGGCCCCACAAAGTAGCCTCACAGCCACAAATTCTGGGTCTCAATTGAATGAATGGCTCCTATTCACAAAGCATGTTAAGGCTTGTCCGCTTCTAACACGGAGGCGCTTCTATGGATTTTGACGTGTGAAGTTTCCTTTCTGGTTTGTTTTAAATCTCATGTAAGAAAGAGCTGTTCATGCTGACCCTAAAATGGCAATTTTCCCCTGGATAAAAAAAGTTAAAGGCAACAACATCCTACTGAAATGCTAGGACTGGAAACGGCAGCTTGTCAAGTTGGCTGGCAGAAGCTATACCACAGCAAATCCCGGAAGTCATAAGACGATCAGAGGATGGCATAAACTGAACGGCTTTGTTTTGGAATTTTTTTCTCTAAAGATGGAAAGTCTGAAAAGACCGTTTGCTTTCCAAGGGTTGATTAAAAAGAGAAAGCAGAGACTATTGATCCCTGATCTGCTCTATACTGGAAAAGTCATTCTCTTCTGCCTCTTGAGTTGCTCACAGACCAAAGAAATATAATAAGAACAAACTCACAAACAAAACAGAACTGTGACCCCCAAAGAGATGAGCTCCTGTCTTTGTCCGAGCAATGATTCAGCCACGCGGTCCTAGGTGGGTCACAACCCCCTGAGAGGCTGCATCTCCCCTCGTCCCCCGACTTGCCTGTCTGTTCAGAATACCTTCAGTATTCTGGATCGGCTGGATCAAGATTATGGCATTCAGTTTCCAAAGGAAAAAAAATCATCATCTTCACAAGCTCCTCTTGCTGGAATGAAACGTCAGATGTGATTTGGGTGCAATCCGTCAGGCCTCTGAGCAGCACTTCTGGTGGTTCATCTTGACCTTGTGCTTGAGGCCATCATAGAGCTCAAAGTTGTAGTTCTCCAGCGTGGTGCAGCTGCGGGAGCTCAGGCCCGAGTAGGAACACATGCAATAGAGCAGCAGCCCCGCACACGTGGCCCCCAGGAGGACGCCCAGCGAACTCATGGCGATGATGGTGATGAGGATGGGATCCAGGGTGTAGAGCCAGCTCTTTTCCTTGTCAGCCAGAGGAGCCCCAGACCCGGAGGTCGGGGAGGAAGAGTTGCTCCAGTCCACCTCATACTCATCTAGGACATAAAGGACACGAGAGACTGCAGGCACTGCTTCTTTCAGGGTGAAATAACTGAGGCTCCCCCAGCCCGGTTCAGAGGTTCTTCAGAGCCCAGGACTAAGCTGTAGACCCTGGAGCTACATGGCTTGGCTTCAAAGCCCAGGCCTGCCTCATCCTAGTTCTGTAACCTTGGGCAAGTTATTTAACTTCTCTTTGCCTCAGTTCTCTCGTCTGTGAAATGGCGTTACTAATAAACTCCCTGGCTTGTTAGGAGGTTTAAATGACTTACTATTTGCCAAGTGCTTGGTGACCAGCACATAGAAAGTATGGTCTAAGGATTAGATACTTAAAGAACCTGATTCACATTAGGGAAGCTCAGATTTTCACAGAAGCTTCAGGGAGCCTTTGGAGCGCCTGGGGCGGCCCTGTGTTCTGGGTACCCTTCTTTCTTTGCCTCCTCGTCTCGATTTCCAACTGCTTCAGCTTAAATCAAAGAACAGGCTGAGGCTATTGTCACACAATGTGTTTCCCAAGTTAGCATTCCTGGCCATCCAAGCAGCAGATTTTTTTGAGCCACCAGACCTTTTGACCTAAATCTTAACCATACTGCTATGTATTATGTGTCCCCCCCCCCCCACCCCAGAATCAGATGTTGAATTCTAACCCCTAGTACCTCAGAATGTGACCTTATTTGGAGATTGGGGTTTTACGGAAGTAATCAAGTTAAAAAGAGGTCCTTAGCGTGGGCCCTAATCCAGTATGACTGGTGTCCTTATAAAAAAGGGAAATTTGGAGACAAATTTCTGTTGTTGAAGTCACCCAGTTTGTGGTACTTTGTTATGGTCACCCCAGCAAACGAATATACTTATATTTCTATAGTGTGGCCAAGGCATGACCATATTCATGGAGAATTTTGTGGGATTTCCTAATAATCCCATGAAGAAGGCAGGGTGATATTATAATTTTAAAAAATAGATGAGGAAACAGAGGTTTTAAGAGATTAAGTGAGTAGGTAACACAAGTTCCCAGAGTTAACAAGCAGTTAAACTAGGAGTATAAATCAGGCTTTCTCCATCCACATCCCTTACTTTTTCCACCCCATCTTAGGGCTTCTGCTGCTTGATCTATTGCAGCCTCTCTGTGAAGGTCAGTTGTGCAGCTTTGCCCATAAAAGGAACGTTAGACCGGGCTTTGCAGGGAGAGTCTGCATTCAGTTAACAAGGTGCTGTTTGGGTTAGTCACTCTGTTTCTATAGCTACACTTGAAGTGTTTGATTAAGGTCAGGTTTAAAACAGCTGCTCTATAAACTGCTCTTCTTAAAGGCATCAATCTTGGTCTAAAGCTGTTCTTTGAGGGGAACCTTGGTGATCTCTCTCGGGGATCAACTCTGGCACTCAGAGACTCCCAGAGAGACCTGCGTTGCTCTGAGTCGAGGGAAGGTATTACATCTGCGTGTTTGCTCAGTGCTCTTCCAGTCAGGACTCTTGCTTCAGCCTCATGAAGTATGTGTATTTGAAGTAGGAAAATAGAGCTTGGAATAAATATGATAACATGAGATGGGCAGTGTGGACAAGAAACCTAAATCCTGCAACAAGCCCCAACTTGGAGTCATGGAGGGTGTGAGAAGGATTCCTGAAAGCCATGGAATTGGAAACCACAGCAGGCCTGAGAGAATATTCAGAGTGACGCTCATTCACTCGGCCCTCTTCGGAAGGAGGTCAGTGGGTTCAAGCAAAGACATGTGTAGAGAAGCCCGGCTTTCACTTCTAAAGGGCTTATTCAGATTTGAAGCTCATCAGTGTCGAAAGTTGCCCAAAGTAGGAGACCTGTTTCAGATTAGGCAGAGGGAACTCAATAAACTTTCTAAATCGCTAAATTTGACCTTGAGAGAGCAACTGATGGTTTCTTCACTCCTCTCTGGATTCTTTTCACTTATATTTCTGGCTGATAGTTCTAAATTCTGGCCCTCCAATACCCCGGACATTATTTTTGTTTTTGTCTTTATAGCCAAACTTGACTGTCATGATTATCTTCTAAATCATAGCAATACTCACCATCAATTTCATCCTCATAGCCCTCTCTCCCATGTATTTCTGGGATGTCCACTATAACAAAAGAGAAAACAAAAAAAATCAAGTTATAACAAGTTCTATGGCCGTGGCTAAAAGGCAGAGATGTTACCTTGCTGAGGATGACTCCCCAGCACTGCAGGCAGCTAAAGAGTCACTTTCTGCTTCTAGGTCATTTAGTATGTACATTACTGGATTCTTTCCCCTTCAAATGATTTGTCTTTACTTCCAACGATAACCAGAAGAACAGACACAATAAGAAAGGCCTCTAGCGCCAAGTAAATGCTCCTGTGTCTTTATAGTGACTGTTGTTTACAACCAACGTAGGTCTGAGTTTTATCTAAGGCACCTTCAGTGGTCTCTCGTGTCCGTCATCAGTTGCCATGACTGCGATGTTCATTTGATATAGCAAAGTGCCCCTCCTCATATGCATGCCTCTAAGTGGGCACAAAGTATGAGTCTTTCTCCTCTGGATTTCAAATAAACGTAAAGTAATGTAAGGAAATCACATTTCATCATTACATGCTTTAATGTAGAACTAGAACTGGAAAGAAGGTTGTAACGCCTGTCTGCCTCCACGTCTGTGCTAATATCCCTTCTCTTTCCTTCCCAGTCTATTTTTCCCATTGGCTTTCTTCACAGTTTAGAATAGATCAAACATGGGCATCCAATCTGACTCGCCCAGGCTTGAACAGAGCTAAGTTAATTTACTCTGAATTTTCTTCAGTATTATCACTGTCTATCTTTTTTCTTTTTTTATGACAATCTTTTGGGGAATGGGGGGGATAATTCAGGTCTCTATTCACCATGCTGCCCATCTTATAGAAATCAGAGCCAATGGAAACTACCTGTCTAAAATGGTAAAACACTAAAAAAGAGAATCAAATACGTGGTGAAGAAAAGGGTCTTATCATTTCTTCCTGTCTCACACGTTAATTATACCTGTGTCTACTGTCAGGTCAAAATGGCTCCAGTGAATGTAGGTGGCCCTTCAGGAGTTTCAACCCCAAGTCAGGTGAACTACCTTGAGGTCAGCACTATAAATTTATATTAAAAAATCAAGGCTTAACACAAACCCCAAATTCAAAACAGCTAGAGTATCAAACAAGAGGAATACAAGGACTTCAGACCAGCCTGAACTTCTCCCTCATCTACACAACACCTCGGGGAAGATCTACTTGACTATGACCTGAACTGAGGACCAATCCATCACTGCCATACCTGACATTCAGTCAGTCCCTGGAGACAATGTTTTTCATCATGTTCGAAGTCTTCTTCATTCCTGGCCAAAGTGCTAAAGCACATTCTCATCCTTTTGGTCGCCAGTAAGGGATGCGGAAAACCACTTGCTAAGACCCTACTTGAAAAGATGGATGCCACGTGGCACCAATCCTCCATAAATCCAGCCTGTTCCTGGCATGTTTATAGCACAACAACTGGTACCTGCAGGCCAGGACAGCTTCCCCACCTCAATGCCCAGCCCCTGTGTTATTCTCCAGGACTCTACAACGCAGGCTGTGTCCTTGGAATGAAGATGTAAAAATGAATCAACAAGAGGCAGGTGGTGTCTGTCATAGGGATCAAATCTGGCTTGTGGAAATCAACCTGGAGGTTTTTTTTTTTTTTTTAAACCTTATGAGAAAAAAAAACATGGAAGAAAACCATACATTTCCAACAATTAATCATTTTTATGGGATGCTCATATGTCAACAGCTTCACGGTTAAAAGATGCAGAACATTGGATAAGAATATGTGCATTAGCCCAGGACGAAAACTGCGGGGCTCCTGCCAGTGACTTTTGGGCCTAATCCTGTTCTTGCTTTTAGGGATTCAGTCTTTGCCAAGGATGTGACAAATTCTTGGAGGCTAGAATGCCATCTTGCTCCATCTCACACCCTCAGGGAAGAACTCTTAAGACACTATTGATCATGGGCTGGAAAGGAGTAGATGTGGCATTGATCTCAGTGGAAAATGGGTCAGAGGATGGTAATGACTATGAGAACATTTTGTCCCAGGAGATCACAGCCTCTTGTCTCTGTGGGCAGAGAACTGGATGAGATGACCTCCCAAGGATAGGTCCATTTTTAAGGTTCTATGAAATTGATTGCCCAGATGTGGCTGAGATTTCTGCCCCTGGAGGATCAAAGCCTGCTTCAGGTGAAGAACACTTTAGAGGCTTGACTTGGCTTTTTGCATAATCACTGCTCCCAGGAGTTTGGGTGAGTGGGAAGGGATCAAAAAAAGGATAAGTTAATCAACATTTTCAAAAGAGCATCTGTTCACAAAGCTTAAAGAAAGAATGACACACTGGGGAAAACCCCGGTAAAGGGAACATTTGTACAAAAAGCAATTTACTTTGATAGCAATTTTCTCTAGTCCCCTTGCTAATATTCTTGATATCTGTGTTTGATTAAGAGCTTTCTTTCTCAGAAGCCTCTTTGCCCTGCACAGGTCACTTTCCTTTTCTGTTGAGCCCAGGAGGTAAACCTCAGCCTGTTTCCTCAGGAGGCTGGCAGGGAGGGTGGATGTCCACCAGGTCCCTGTAGTTCTAGTGAAAAAAAGTCGAGGGCGGGTTGGATGGAGAAGGGGTGACCCAGGAGCTCAAGGCAAAGAGTGGAGGAGGCAGCACCTCCCTGGGAAGGGGACATGACAGCCACAGGATGGAGACCTGGCTGGATAAGTGAGGTAGATGGCAAAAGACTGTGGGGACCAGGGACGTGGAATTAAATTTTTTTTTTAATGAGGAAAAACTTGGAGAGGACTTTCCAGGACTCTGTTTTAGTAGGTGGGTGTGTTTGTGAATGGGAGACGGATGAGGGAGAATGGAATGAGCCCCACCTTTAAGAGAAAACAGATCAGGAATGGATCTTACCACCCACACGACTTCCACTTTCAGCCTTTGTCCTCACATGACCCTGTTTCCTTCTGGGCCTCTGTTCGGATTCAAACTCAGATCAGTCTGACTCCAAAATCTGAATTCCGACACTCAGTATTGTATTAGGGCCAGAGGACACCCTCTCCCCTCAACTCCCCCAGGTGTGCACTCAAGCAAACCCCCTATTATCATCCCTAACCCATTCCAACAAGGGTGTGCCTTGTCTTCATCCTAGTGGGCTGGATACACAGCCCCTGGCTGTTGGCCTGCATTGCTGGCTCACCACTTGGATGGGAACTCACGGAGACTTCTCATGAATGTGAGGACACGGTGATCTGAAATTTGGGACTTCACATTTTTCCATGATAGGCGTTCCCCAGACAGGAAGGCTGATTTACATGGTTCTTCAAATGGCAGTTTTCACTTACTGACTAACCAACCGATCAACCAACTCTCACTTATTAAATGGGTTGACTACATGCCCGGGAACCACACGGAGGAGTTTGGGAAAGGAAGATGTACGGGACCCGGTGTCTACAATCGATGTACGGGACCTGGTGTCTACAATCGAGGCCCTTCAGTGTGATTGGGAAGCAAGGACTCACCCATGCCAAAATAGCATAAAAGAAAGTGGGGTGGGGCTTCCCTGGTGGCACAGTGGTTGAGAGTCCACCTGCCGATGCAGGGGACACGGGTTCGTGCCCCGGTCCGGGAAGATCCCACAAGCCGCGGAGCGGCTGGGCCAGTGAGCCATGGCCGCTGAGTCTGCGCGTCCGGAGCCTGTGCTCCACAACGGCAGAGGCCACAACAGTGAGAGGCCCGTGTCCCGCAAAAAAAAAAAAAAAAGAAGTGGGGTGCTGTGGAGGGGACTCTAAGTGCTGACGAGTCTGGGGCAGGGATTGGGCAGATGAGGCTGTGCCAAGGCAGGGAAAAAATGTGGGAGGGAGGAGGAGACAGCTTTGGAATGGAGGCTGCTGCAAGGGTGGGGTGGGGCTGTGGAGTTCCACTCCTTTCTCAGTCTGATGGATAGCCATGGTCTCAAGCACGGCACCTGAGCCTTTTTACTCGTACACTGATCTCTTGGTTTGGGGCTTGTATTCATTTTTATCAGATCCACTGAGGAATTCAGAGATTGCCCTGCCCGCTCACAAATCTTCCACCCTCTATTTCCCTACAGGAGAATCAGTCTCTGTCCACCTCCCTGCACTTGCTGCTGCAGACCAGCAGAGTGAGAGGAAGAAGAACTCATGAGTGCCTGGAAAGGAGTTTAACAGAGTTTGAGAAATCAAGTGAGCAGAGTAGCCACTAGTTAAAAAACAAACAAAAACCCCAATTCAACGAAACCTGGCTGGGACTTCCCTGGTGGTCCAGTGGTTAAGATCTGCTCTTTCAATGCAGGGGGCACGGGTTAGATCCCTGGCCGGGGAACCAAGATCCTACATGCAAAAAAAAAAAAAAAAAATCATCTCCGCCTGGGGAATTCCCTGGGTGGTCCAGTGGTTAGGACTCCGAGCTTCCACTGCAGGGGGCATGGGGGCACAGGTTCAATCCCTGGTCGGGGAACCAAGGTCCCACATGCCACGCAGTGCGGCTAAAAACAAAACAAAAACGACCACACAAAACTTGGTCATTTTCATATTGACATTACATCTCAGGCTGAACAGTCCCCTTGTTTCCCTTAGCATCACTGAGAGGTGGGTTAGGTACCCAGTGGAGAGTGATTCAAGGTCTCACCTATTTCTTATTATCCTGATTTTCCAGAGCAAAAGACCCGATAGTGACTAGTTACTAAAACGTCCTCTGGACTGTCTAGGAACCCCTTCCACCCCGGAAGAGTCAAATATTCTCCAAGCATCCTTGTCAGTACATTGCAACACTACAGCACAAATGGGGAACAGCCATACCCAGCCATGAGCTCTGCCTACTCTAAAAAGATGTGATTCTCCCAGAAGGGTCTGGAGCACTGCCTGGCACTGTAAGATCACACATGCCATGCAAGAGAAATGCCCAACCTGTGAACAGAAAATTCCCCCTGAGTGTGGTTTAGGTCTAAAACAAGAATGCCCTCTCTCATTTAGATTTTCCTTCCCACTCTCTCTCTGTCTTTACACAGACACACACACACACACACACATTTTATCTTTTCTCTCTCCCTTATTTTCTTCTCTTTTTTCTCTTAAATTAGGATCCTTTGGGGTTAGTTTGCTTTTCTGCAGTTACAGAAAAATTTCGACCTTCCCTTTCACCACATCTCCTATGCCGTGGTTGCTGTGAGTATATTTTCATTGACATTGTTCTGTTTACTTTCTGCATCAAAAAAAAAAAGAGCCTCACAAGATAGTTAAGAGAGTGAGGAGTGTACCCCAAACCACTGGCTACTTTTAGATAAATGATTTAAGACCATCCATCCCTGGATCACTTGCACACCGATCAGGACACCAACGCATGCTGGCTTCCTCTGAAGAGTCCCTTCCAGGCCAACTCCGAGCAGTGGCTTAAGAGGCCTGGTGGAAGCTAATGACAGGCTGGCCATCCAGAATGTGTAGCGGACACGCTCTAAGGACGGTACCCGGAGGGGAGCAGCACGGAATATGGAGGAGCACTAGACTGGGAGCACTGCCCTGGGAGCAGGCTTCCTCCTTCTCAACTGAGCTCTGCCACTTCACCCAGGTGTGAGAGCTGGGACGAGCCTCTGACCCTCCCTGGGTCTCAGCTTGCTCCTCTGTAAAGTAAGCACTGATGTTCTTTCCTGCTTGAGAACTCATCTTACAGGAAGAAAATGAGAAAGCTCTGATGGCCTTTCTGCTGAGGGTTCCCCGAAAAGGGTGGCTGGCTGTAGACAAGGCAACTTCTACAGAAAAGGGCTCACCACCTGTCTTCACCACGGGTCTGTCCTCTCCTGGAGGTTGTCACACCTGAAGGCATCTACCTTAAGGTGCCCATGGAAGGAGAAGACCATGCAAAGGACAGGTGAAAGGAAGCCATGAGGTTCCATGTTTTCCATACTTGCTCGTTTAGCTTAGGAACCAGTCCTGCTAAGGGGCAACTGAGGAACTGACAGAGCTAGTAAATGGTTCCCCCAGTTTGAAGCCTCCACCTTAGCTGAGGCAGGGCTGACAAGACCTGGTGAGAAGCCAGTTAACCCACATGTCCACTCAACCCACCAAACTGCAACCAGCCTTTAAAGCAAGGATTGAAGAGACGCCTATAGAGGAAATCACTGAAACCATTCACTTTCAAGGATACCAGAGGTCATCGTGTCTTCTTCAAGGAAGAAGAAATTGAGGAAGGAGGGTAGAAAAATGCAGTAAGTCATTGAAGAGCTCAGCAGTAGAACTGAGAGTCAGCTACATTTTCGACACCTTGTTTGGGGCTGTGATTTATTTGGGATTAGCTCTTGGCCACTTAGAGCCCTTGTTGAGTTTGATTCCAAGTTCCTGAACCCCCTGAGTCAACTAAATCACACTGGACCTTTCAGATGGGAGTAGCCTTCAGAAAATTCTCTGTCACTTTGTTCTGATTCCAGCAGGAGACACAACACTGTGATCTAAATAAATGAGAAATCATGAAGGACTAGAAGATATTTCTTGGCCCTTCAACGTGTTTAATTCAGTTTAATATTTAGTATTGGCTGAAGGTTCCTACTCCATACCACACTTAATTTCCCTAATTCAGTTTGTTCATCCCCTGTTGCTAGAAGGAGCCAAAAGTTCAGACGTAGATCGAATGTTTGCCAAAGCTCCTCCATTAGAGTCAGGCTACTTGAGAGCCATTCATCCCGTGCTGGGTTTGGCTTGAGTTTAGAAACACCACCAGAAGATCCTTTATCATGGGTTTTTTATCTCTTGGGCTATAGCAAAATCTACACAAAGTCATGTAAAAAAGTATTTTTTTAAAAGTTTTCTAACGGTTTCAAGGTGGAAAAGAAAAGGGGGCTTGGTTTGTGAAACCAGAAGACTTTGAACATGATTTTCTATTATTTTTAGTTGAATCATCAGGAGGAAACACTAAGAAGAATTGGAAATACTGACTGCATGTGAGAAGGCTGTGAAATGACCTAATAATACTTCCAAGTGCGGAGGCAGATGAGCAGTTGAGGCCAGAATGGCCTCACTGAGCCCCAATGATGGTGTGAAAATAAGAAAAAGGAGGCGCCAGAGAAATGTTTAGTTATAAACATAGGCTTCATGATTGTGTAGGCTGGAAAAAAAACAGTAAGGCTGATGGAGGAAAATTCTGGAATCTTTGCTTTGCTCTAGGTCTTTGAGAAATCAGAGATATTCTCCATTACTGTAAGTGGGTATGTCCACAAGAAAGAGGCCCTTCTTTTGTTGGCTACCTTCTCTGAGGGTATGAAGGTGAGAAAAAGAAAAGTTTGGAGAAAAGTGTCCCCCTTCCACTGCATTCTTGATTTTTTCCTGAGATGTTAGGGAAAAAGTCTCATATCTTCACATTTCAGGGAGTTTGCCAATAGGCTTTAACATTTCTCCTCTCCTCCAGTCCCAAGGTTCAAGAAGTGCATAAACTGGAAACACTGCACAGGCGGAGAAGTTTGGTATTACCTGGGACAAGTGAAAGGATGGAGGAGAAGAAACAAAACTGCATCCACTTCCAATGTGAAAAGCAATGTCTTCTTAAAGATTGTCCCTCTACGTTGTAGGTCCTTGGAAAAAAACTCTCTATACACATGTATCTCACCAAGAGAGTTTGCTTTACTTAAAAGCTGGGCTCTTCTGGTCTTTTTTTTTCAGCCATCTTGGACCCTGTGGAGGCCTGCTGGGAACAGGACTTCTAAAACGACAAATATGTCTGGAAGGCTGTGGTCCAAGGTCATTTTTGCTGGCTATAAGCAGGGTTTAGGGAGGGTCTAGGAGGAGGGTCTAGGTCAGAGGGAGCACACAGCTCTCCTGAAAATTGAAGGTGTATATGCTCGAGATGAAACTGAATTCTATCTAGGCAAGAGATGTGCTTACGTGTACAAAGCAAAGAACAACACAGTAACTCCTGGTGGAAAACCTAACAAAACCAGAGTAATCTGGGGAAAGATAACTCGTGCTCATGGAAACAGTGGCATAGTTCATGCCAAATTCCAAAGCAACCTTCCTGCTAAGGCCATTGGACACAGAATCCGTGTGATGCTGCACCCTTCAAGGATTTAAACTTACTGAAAAGTAAATAAATAAAAGTGTGGATTTGTTCCCTTGTAAAAAAAAAAAAAAAAAGCTGGTCTCTTCTGAACACAAGGATCCATGAACTTGTGATAAGATTTTAGGGCTTCCAAAGAGATACCTCTCTCTGCCCATTCAAGAGATGATTTCCCCCAAAAGTTTGCTGGTGGCTGAGAACTGTGGTTATAACATAAGAAAGTAATTCCTCCGAGCTTAGGTTTGGTCTCCTGTAAAAATGCAGCTACTTGGAGGAAGCAAGCAATGAAGCCTCTGTGTTGGGAATCTGAAGGGCTCTTCTGGCAGGAGGCCTTGGTAGAGGGAGGTGGAGAAAGTGCAGGAATGCCAGAGGAGAAGAAAAGGAGCCACCGAGAGAGGGGGCAGCTGCAGAAAGGGGAGGATGGAGGTTGAAGATGAACCACACCCGACCCAGAGGTACATAGATAGATGGAAACAGGTCCTTCTTCGGGAAAGAGGAGGGGACGTGGCCCTGTGAGGAGTTCAGAGCCAGGAAATGATGACTGCGGTGAGAGCTCAGGGCTTCCCGTAGACACTATTCCCAAGCTCGCGATCCTGGTCTGCAGTTGGCCGAGGCTGATGAGGCACCCTGGGGGCTCCTTTTTTTTTTTTTGCGGTACGCGGGCCTCTCACTGTTGTGGCCTCTCCCGTTGCGGAGCACAGGCTCCGGACGCGCAGGCTCAGCGGCCATGGCTGACGGGCCCAGCCGCTCCGCGGCATGTGGGATCTTCCCGGACTGGGGCACAAACCCGTGTCCCCTGCATCGGCAGGCGGACTCTCAACCACTGCGCCACCAGGGAAGCCCTTGGGGCTCCTTTGACAACCCACGTCAGCCCCAGTCTCCGTCCTAGTGACTATCTTCCCACCTCGGTACCAGCTGTTGGAAGTGCCCCAGAGAAGCGATAAGGAAGACCACACGGCCCTCAGGGTCCTTGTATCCCTTCTCCCAGCCCCTTGGTGGCAGTAGGGAGATGCAAAGAGAGGAAAAGATTTGTAACAGACTGTGCTGAAACAAGCCCCAGTAACCAGCAGGCCGACTGAGAATAGGACTTCGGTCAGGGCCACCTCAGGCTCAAAGCTTTCTCCGCATTCCCTTCATTACTGGAGTTGGCTGCTCTCTAGCGAGTTCCGGAGACCTCCAGTCCAGCATCCAGTTAATGAGTCCTGCTGCCTGAGAAAGAAACTGCTGCTGCTGAAAGCCAAGACGTGGTGCCCTATTATTCCCGTTCTGGATCAGAGCCTTTGCCTTTGGGTATGTCAGTTAATGATACTAAAAGGGTTCAATTTTACACAATTACACATAGAAGACAAAACAAGCTTGTGTGTGTGTGCGCGCACCTGTGTCGCTCACCCACACCTCACTCTTTTGCTGCTTTTTCCCCTGAGCCACCAAGAGTTATACCCAAGCCTCAAGCCCTAGAGGCAGCAGTCCTGGATTTTTGGCAGGTTGGAGAAAGCTGGCAAAGCTCATATATGGCCGTCACACCATCCACTATGCTCAGCGTCAAAGTCACATTACTTTGACCCCTTGGCCTAAATGCACAGTAGAAACAAGGGTAGCAACTCTTAGAAGAAATGGTGTTTTGAACTCATGGGTCCCTTGGCTTCTCTTCTACTTCTCCTTCCTCTCTGGAGCCACTTGGGGCTAGCAGCTTTGCCTGCACATTGAAACCTCCCACTGGAAAGCCACTGCACTTCCTACTACCTTTCCTCAGGTCACATTAGCCCTGACCCTCCTCAGAAAGAAGCTGGGTGCCTCCTTTCAGCCAGGAAGGCCTGCTCCTCTCAGGGCTATTATGGGGCCCTTGGGCACAAGGCCACAGGATTAGTGACTTTCTGTTGGCACGTGGGCCTACTTGTGGCTGTTGGAATATTTTTGTCTGCAGCACAATAATGTGCACTGACCTTAAAGGATGTGTTTGACACGAATTTTTTTAGTAGAAAACATAAATAAATAACAGCAAGGCACAGCATAGTCACTCTTTGAAGAAACCAAGTGGAACTCATTAATCATGGAGAACAGGGCTCTGCCTGCTGAACCAGGGATAGAATTAACTCCCGGGCTACGGTGGCCACAGCTCCAGCGAGCTGCATCTTATAGCCAGGCTCACATTCTCCGCAAATCAGCATTAAAAAAAGTCTCTGTGATTAAAATTCCCTTCAACTAAAATTGTCCTCAGCTTGCAAGCACTCCACCCACTTTAGAGAAAGAGAGAGAGATAGTCACAGAGACTATGTGGCTTCTGCACATGACAGGGGATATAATGCAGGGTGTCCACTGGTTTGTTACCCTCTCAAATGGGGGCAGGTTCATTTTAAAGGTAAAACTCAGCCACCTGAAGCATCTATTAAAATGTAAACAGGCACACCATTTGACCCAGATATTCTATCCCAGAGAAACTTGCACAAAGAGGCGACCTCAAGGATGTTCACTGCAGTATTGTTTATCATAGAAAGAAAACCTAGACACAACCTGAATGACCACCAGTAGGGGAGCAGTTAATAAACTGTGGTAGAGCGACATGATATGAAATGCTAGACAAGAGCTGAAAAGGTTGGGGTAAACCTGTCGGTGTGCAACCAAGTATCCTCAAGGCTTTGTCAAATGGAAAGAAGCAAGTTATCCAGCAAAGTGAGCAAATGTTGATACTATTTACACAAAACCAAACTAACCCCAACCAAAGCAAACTGCATAATTAGACATGAACATATACATTTGTAAAGGTATAAAACAAAGCCTGGAAATATACACCTCGAACAATTTCTCATGGTTCCCTCTGGGGAGGGGGTTGGTACTGGTTAGCAATGAAATGAACTTCTTTTTAGAAAAATTATTTGCACTTTTTGAGGATATAGTCATGTATAACTTGTAAGTTAAAAAGAAATGAAAAGAAACCTAACCAGAGACCATCTTAAAATTTCCCCCAACGACCTTTTTCAGTATCATAATGACTCCGGTCATGAGCCTCCAAGAATAGGTGTTTTCCCCACCCAGGGCCAGTCTTGCCTCCAGCACGTCTGTTGCTGACTCTTCAAATGGCCTTTCCTATTTCTTGGTCCGATACCGTGGGACTTTAGTTTTATTGGGAGCTTGGAGGTCAGTGACAGCAAAGCCCAAGAACAATTACTTTACTGGAAAGAGAACAGAAGGATTCTGGGTCTCCTGTCCACTGGGCTTGGGGCAAGAATGGTTTCTGCTGTTTGCCCTGAAGCACCAAGATTCTGCCCTGTGCCATGCAGAAACCATGCTAAAAGGGGTTTTTCTCTTTGGCAAGTCCCCACATCTTGTATCTCTTCCATGCTTAAGTTTGGGGCCAAAAGGAACTCCTCCACACAGTGCAAGTGTAGTCTGGCTGAGGCCTGTGGCCTGACGCCTTCTAAAGGCGCAGGTTTCTGATTATATTGAACCTCGAGACATACTCCAGTGCACCTGATCTGTGTCAGGCTTCATTAAATCCTACACTGTTCCTAGCTGTTAATTTATTTATATAAGCCGATCTTTCCCCTGCTGATTATAAGACCATTGGCTGGTGTTTCCCTCTCCCCTCCTTTTCCTCTGGTTGGATTTCTTTTGTGTTTTCTTTGGGCCGTCATTGAAGTGGATGAAAGGCAAATTACAGCTGCAAGAGCCCCAGTGATGCACACAATCAAAGAGAGAAAACAAGCCGCACCTACAGATCTGCAGTTCGGCTCAGATGTGGAGCCCACAACACGGACAAATTAAAACTTAAAAATGAAGCTCTTTTCATCAGAGATTACAGAAAGGCCAACAATGTTTGTGCAAAACAACTGCAGAGTCAGTGAAGAGAGGTGATGAAAACAAACACAGGGCCACAGCCGACTGGCCAGGCTGCGGGTATCTGGGCTAGGAGGGCAGAGTCTTGCTTCAACCGCAAGAACGTACATTTAAACTATCATAAGGCCAGGTAGGAGCCGAGACAGACGATCCCGGGCCTTGACATCTGGTGTTTATGACCCATGGAAATACAATTTCTGTAACATTGATGCTTGGGTTAGGTCTGAAATACCATACTGATAACAGTGCTGTGTTTGATACCTAAGATCAGAATTGTAACAGTCTGCTATTTTGGGGAAGAGAGAGTGCACATAGAATAAGCCTTGGGATCAGAACCAAGGTGGGAAAAGCAATGATGAAATTCTCAAAGGTGGCTCCCAAACCAGTAATGCTAACGAAGCATAACCGATGGCTAATTTAATTCACTGGCAAATTTGGTCCCAGGCCAGCTCGTGAAAATGTTGACTGAGCCTGGCTCTTTGCTGGAAATAAATGCTTTTGAGATGCTTTCATTTCATCTTTTGCTAATGGGAACAAATGGCTTTAAGAATAGCCAAATGTTATGTAGACAAAATGGGTGATGACGCTTGTCATTAGAGGAACAAACAATACTCTAAACATGGACATTCTGCTCTTTTCTCCTGCAGAGGACAGACAGTGACATCTATACTGAGCCATCTGTACTGACAACACTTCCTGTAAGATCTGAAAACCCAGAAGCCTGTTTCCTTTAGCACCACTTGGGCAGGTTTATAGCTGTAAGAAGTACTCCTTCCTGGATCTAGGTTTAGAAAGGAAGAAAAGCAGGATTCTGACAGAAATAGGATCTCCTGGACAAGCCCCTTTTCTTGGGACCTTTAGGGATGTTCTCAGACTCTGAGGAAGGCTCCTGGGTTGATGGAATGCTTCTAATACACCCCACGAATAGGGCGTGATGGAAAATTCTTCCACCACCTCTTTTGACCACCATCTAGAAACACTGAGTAGCTGGGAGGCTGTCTTTCCTAGATTGTTTGCCCCTAATACCCCTCAGATAGAAATATTTTATATAACTATATCACTAACTACTCAAGAAAGAGAACCAAAAGAAAAATACTCATCAAAAAGCTCTGCCTTTTGAGTAAGTTTCCCCAAGTCCCCCTCCTCAAAGTTGTTATAGAATCGTTGCTTTTATAAAATGTTCCACCATGATATTTCCAGGTTCACAGTAATCATATAATTATTTTCCTTACTTGCTCCAAAGTCTGGAATATCTTCGAGCCTGAACATGCTACAAGTTCCCGTTTTGTCTGGGAAAGTGCTCATAAATTGGAGATCGACGTCCCCGTGGAAGTAATCATTTGGTAGGCAAGGGGTAAGATGTCACTACTTCTTCTCCAAAGGAAGCTATCTGTCTCTGCAGAGCTGAGTACACGATTCAGCTTCGCTCATCCCCCCCGCGCGCCCCCCCAGCCCGGGGCCCTTTGAAAGTAGAGTCCAATCTCCGGGGATTTGCCATCAAGAGAAATTTTGTAGAATCACATTGAGTAATTTAGCACTTAGCAACTTTTGCAAAATCCCACACCAATCATAAAAATTGGCTCAGCTGCACAAATTGGATAAAACTCCTAACAAGCAGTAATAAAAAATAAAAGAAGGAGAAGCTGGCATTCAGCCTCAAGGAGAACCTACCTCCCACAGAAATGCCCTGTGGCTCAGAAGGCGATGTATAAACTTTGGAAACATCAGTTCTTTCACAGCCTACATTTCAACTTTGTTCTCTCAAGCCAAGGTGAAAAAAAAACCCCAGATGTTTGTATAAAAATATCATCACTTTATTACATTCCACACAATACACATTCAAATAGTTTCCAACGTCCACAAGTTATTTTGACACACAGGCAACTGAGCAATGCAAGAGATGTCACAGTTATAGGGCGCGGGGATAAGAATAGGAAGTAAAAATCTTTAAGTTTTCTTGTTTTGTTGTTGTTCTTTGGTAATTTTTGATTATTCAGGTGTTTACTTGCCTGCTAGTTTCATTTTTAAAGACAGGGTCTTCTTAAAGATGGGGTATCAACCTCAGAAATATTACTGGATTTCCTACCCTATTCTGGCTTTAATCCCAAAAATGTGAGACAAAGGAAAGACAATTTATTTTCGGCATTCTGTTTGTCAATGGCAATGCTATGATCCTTTTAATTCTTTTTTCTGCCTTCACTGGCAATTAGGGGATAGCAATTGCTAGTGTAATATCAAGGAAGGGATTTTTAACCCAGAGGTAAGGGTTTCCCTCCTGGAGCTGTTAACATGAAAGCTCTACTAAGGCAAATACTGTACCAGCCTGAGCTAGACCTTCAATTCATTCATTCAGTAATTTTTTAATAGCTGCTATCACCTCTTTGTCTTCTGAGAAGCAACTCTAAACATGCATGCATGCATTCACCTGTCCAGTCTATTTTTCTTAGAAGAGAGGGACCCTTCCCTCCCTCCATGAAATACAGATTTTGCTTTTAAAAGCTGCAAGGCATGACATTTAATAGAAGAGCTTCCCTTTTAGCATAGTACCTGGATAATACTGTGAAAGTCACTTGGGCTGCAAGAGCATAGAGAGAGAGAGACAGAGAGAGAAGTGTGACATCCCCAGCTGAAGTGCATCATGGGAGTCACAGAGATTGGAGCAGTCTCATATTCTCAATGACAGCATGTACATAAAGATGATGCCACATGGGGCATCAGATAAAGATTTAGCAAATTTCACAAAGTTGTTGTCATCTTCTTTTAAAGAAGGGAAATCCTCAAGGGTGTATGGTAACTCAGACAGTTCCTACACTGGCTAGACTTTCCAGGTGTAATTTCGGAATATCCTGACACCACGCCTCCATGGGGTGCCTATAGGGATGTCAATCATTTCAAGGGATGCCTGACCCCAAAGGCATCACTGGATACAGATACCTGAGACAAAAAGCCCTCAGTGATTGGCATGGAAGTCATCGTAAGGTATCCATGGTATCCTGCCACCCCTCCTCCCTCACTCCGTCTTTCTTTCTCCATCTTCAGCTGGGGTAAGACACCTCTTGAAATCTCAAGGTAGCTCATGCTCTAGCCTTTCATCTTTTTTCCTGGCAGGGCTGCTGTGGTTGAGACAGACCAGCTCTTTGAAATAGAATAAGAGTGGGAGAGCACCATTCTTTCAGGAGGATGAAACAAAGCAGATGTAAAAGTGAGTGTGTGTGTGTGTTGGAGAGATCTATGTGGATATTCCGGAAGAATGCTAAGAGTCTCTCTCTCCCAAGCAGCCAAAAAAAAAAAAAAAAATCATTAGTATTTTGTTCTCAAAAGGTACCTGGAGGCTTTCAGCCCAGGCAACCATCTTTGGAGAGAATCTTACACTTCCTCAGTGGATTCCTAGGAGGAAGGTGAGAAATAAACACCCCCAAGGCTGAGTCCCAGTACACTGAGAATCTCGTTAAAATACCCATTTTCTATCAGTGAAATTGACTTCATTATCGAATCTATCCTTTGTACAATATCATTAGGCAATTTATCTCTAATATCCCTCTCCCTGCATTGTTTAGAGAGCACGAATGGGCAGCAAAGGATTTATCTTCATTATGCCTTCGCCTGACGATGCAGCAACATCTGGAAATGCCAGGCCAGCCTATAAGGGTGTATTTGCCAGATGCCAGGAACGCTTTAAGGGGTAGTACACTGGTACATTTTAGAAAACGGATAACTTTTTATTCTCTCATAATATTCAAATAAGTCAGGTGAACAGCCATATAGTTTAGTGGCTATACATTCAGGCACCCATTAACACCATGAAAGGAAAGCAAATGACCCCTTTCCCCCCACATTTTACAAATGCTATTACAATGATCAATATGACACCAAAGAATACGTTTTTGTAACCTTCTTACTCTATCCCATCCTAAGCAGGGCACAATGAATGCCCAGGGGGTGAGGACGTTTCTTAAAGACAACATTTCATCCTTCCTTCTCCTCCATCTCCTCGTGCTCTCAACAGGCTACTGCTTTTCCTACATCAGTCTCAGATTTGTTATCCTCTATGACTTATTCCAAGATTGGACTTAACCAATAAAAGCTAAACATTCATTATGAGCTTCTCTTTTATAAGGCAACATGAGACAGATTCGCTTCAGTGCTGGAAGTAGAGATGGTTCCACATGCACCCAATGGCTGTTGTCACGTGACTTCAAAGACGCCCGAGACAGGACAAGGGGTCATGTCTGAGTGCAGTGGGGGAACCTTCCTCTTGGGTCAGGTGGGTTGGGCATGGGGATAGGAATGAGAGGGGCCACACTTCTTTTCACATGGCCTCTAGTTTTCTGGGTACCTGGAGATGACAATGGTAGCCAACAGAAACCCAGCCAGAGCTAGATAAGGCAACAAAAAGCTTCAATCTCTTCTCCAAGTAAACAAAACTAGTACAGTATATTATTTTCTGGAACATGTACCCCCAGAGAAGTAACACAAGGGTTAAAGGGGGCCCTCTCTGAACACACCCACACACTCCCCCCCTGCAGTGAGCCAGCCTCTCTCTCACAGCCACGCACACACAGAGCTAGTCACACGCACAAATGTATACCATGTACAAACACACAGATCCGGGTCTCCCCTCAAGTCTCCTGGCAGACTGACTGCCCACCGAGAGGAGGGATGGGATAAGGCAAGGGGAAGAAACAGGGAACCAGTCTCTGGAAGGAAACCAGCTGAGCCTTGAGTTGTGAAGTGCTTAGGGGTGTATCTCTTCTCGTATTCCAAGATGCAGCATTGGAATCAACAAAAGGAAAACAAACAAAAGAACCCAAGGAGAATGGTGGGGATCGATACAAGCGCACAGGGTTTGGGCCCCGAGAGAGAGATGTCTGAGCGTTCACACAGAGACTAGGCGAGGAGAAAAAAGTGCAAAATCGAGGCAACGTGTTTGCAGTCTTTCTTGTTTGTTTTGGGTGCCGTCCTTGCTTCGGCCCTCAGCAGTGCGAGCTGCGGTCTTGCTCTAGTTTAATGGTTAGGGTGGGCTCCACCGCCAGAGGGGCCCCGTTGGTGTAGTGGGAGGTTTTGTAGGTGATGGAGTGATCGGTCTTCTTGGCCGCATAGCGGAACCGGTGGTAGTGGAGCACCAGGGCCAGCACGACGGAGACCAGCACCAGCACGGCGCCCCCGGCGGCCATAACGTAATACCAGTAGGCTGGGATGGGCTGCACGGGCACCGTGTCCACTGTGGGCTCGGTCCCCGGTAGGAGGGTGCCCCCTGGTGGAGAGACACAGAAGAGTGTTGCTAGGCTGAGAGCATGCAGACTAATCCAAATTTAATTAAAAAAAGAAAAGAAAAGAAAAGAAAACACACACACATGCTTTGGAGTGGAGAGGGAAGGGGACAGGGGAATAAGATGGTACTGAGTATTTAGCGTGTGCCAAGCACTTTTCAATGATTGATATTATTTCCTACTTACAACCCTATGAGGTAGGTACTGTCAGACCCATTTTACAGGTGAGGAAATAGAGGCTCAGAGAGGTTAAATGAATGGTTATACAGCAAGTAAGTGGGAAGTTAGATATTCAACCAGCCAAGAGCTGTGTGATTCCAAAACTCTTTTCTTCTTTCTGTTAAACCACAATTACTGTATAATATATAGAAGCATTATGATTCACACACGTCACACACACATGCACGCGTGCACACACACACACACAGAGGAATACATGCAAGTAAGTGATGCTGATATGACTTCTGGGATTCCATAGCATTGATTCTCTGAATGCGCGGAAATACAATATTTGGTCTGGCTGGCCAGCATTCTCAAACAATGTATTAATTAGGCTGGCTAGACTTGAAGGGGAATTCCACTTTGGTTTGCCAAGGCTTCCATGCCCACTGAAAATCAGCCTGGTCTTGTCTAAACAGGTCAATTACCACTGTCAAGCAATGAGTAGTGCATCTTCATTGTTTTAACTGAATGGAGGATTTAAAAAGCTGATTGGAAGGAAGTTGCAACCAAGAAATGTGAGTGCAAAACGCTAGTAGGTATGTGAGAGCAAAGGAAGGGAGATCATTCTAATCGCGGAAAAGACAGAGGACGGAAGAGAAGCTAGCAGAGGATTTAGAAGGCAACCACATTCACTGGCTAGCCTCTGGTTGCCATGGAGATGATGTTGTAGATTTAAGTCCAGGGTAACTCTGGGGAACGACTGGCTAGAGTTCCATTTGATGCAAAACAGTGCTACAACTTGATTCTCCCAACCATCTACATCAGATGAGAATCTGGCCCAGAGTGGGACTAGGAGATTTTGAGCTTGCCAAAACCAGACATGATCCTTACTTCTGAAAAATGATGTATGCTTAACCTATGAAAAATTCCTCCCTAGCTGCCTCCATCAAGTAGGGGTGGCCAGAAAGATGTATCCTCTCCATCCATGCGATACCCCAGGTGGGAGCCACGGGCGGGAGGTGCTGCTCCCCTCTCTGTGCACCGTTGGTCCTACTCTGTGGGTGGATCTCTGCTCAAGACGCAGACAAGGCTCATTTATATTTTCATGCCTCCCTCACGAGACGCGGAGCTCTCAAGCAGAAGAACTCGCTCTCATCTTGGTTTCTACCTCAGGGTATGCACCAAGAAGGCTCTCCATAAATGCTCGTGATTAAAAGACTGAACTGAGGTGAAGACTTCTTTCTTTTTTTTTTTTTTTTTTTTTTTGCGGTACACAGGCCTCTCACTGTTGTGGCCTCTTCCATTGCGGAGCACAGGCTCCGGACGCGCAGCCTCAGCGGCCATGGCTCACGGGCCCAGCCGCTCTGCGGCATGTGGGATCTTCCCGGACCAGGGCACGAACCCGTGTCCCCTGCATCGGCAGGCGGACTCTCAACCACTGCGCCACCAGGGAAGCCCGAGCACCTCTTTTTGATTTGGGGACTAGCTGAGGGGTGAGTCAGACCTTCTGATGTCTTCTCAGAAGTGCTAGAAAAATGAGAGCGTTTTTCTCGGAAAATCTTTCAGAGCCTGCCCACCTTCCCAGCTTTTACACACTCACTGGTTCCTCTAGTTTTAGGGATCCCCTTCTGCCAAGGTACAGGGCTCATTGGTGCCTCTTGGCCCATCAGAAGTACCACGGGGCTGGAGAAGCTGTGACAAGGATGTGTCACCCAGCATACACTCTGGCAGCCGCAGGCACAGCCCCTGGGGTGGAAAGGATCCCAGAATCCCAGGATCACCTTTCTACATTGTCTTCTTCATTACCCGCTACTCTACGTTTGTTTATTCCCAGACCATTTCCATCTTTTTTTTTTTTTTTTTTTTTTTTTTTTTTTTTTTTTGCGGTACGCGGGCCTCTCACTGTTGTGGCCTCTCCCGTTGTGGAGCTCAGGCTCCGGACGCGCAGGCTCAGCGGCCATGGCTCACGGGCCTAGGCGCTCTGCGGCATGTGGGATCTTCAGGACCGGGGCACGAACCCATGTCCCCTGCGTCGGCAGGCGGACTCTCAACCACTGTGCCACCAGGGAAGCCCTCCATCTTTTAATCATTTCATTACTGTAGCTGAGAAAGCTCCCTTCCTCCTTTCCTCCTTCCCTCCTTCCCTCTCTCTCTCTCTGTGACCATATTGAAAATTATGCACAGAAACAGAAAGAGAAAGCAAGGCACTGAAAATGGCTCCTTGAAATGGCCAGCTCGTGAGTCACAAGGAACTGGTGTCAACTCATTATTCAGGTCACCCAGAGTATCTGCTGCCTGGCAACCATCCTGCCATTGGATTTTCATGTGGCCTCAGAAGAATGCACGAGCAACAACAAAGTGTGCAGGGATGGGTTCCAAGTTCCTCTGTGCCACCGCCTCTCCCCAGACCTCTCCTCGGTCTGCCTCTGATTTCGATTTGGCTCCACGGTGAAACCCATTCTCTAATGAGGCTGCAGCTCACTGTGAGAGGAAAGGAAGGCGGTACATCCACAGGGATTAACTTTCCCCTCTGAAGCGCCTGACTAGACCACAAAGCAGGAGCACAACTTTTTGTCAAGCAGAAAACAGTCACAACTGCTCACGTTCCCACCAACACCGCATAGTCTCAGTTCAAAGGTTTGCTTTCCCTCAGCCAAAATGCTGGTTCTCAACATTAAATACATCCCCTAGGGCTCAACGCGCCGGGGCTGGGGCCTTCATGTGACTCCTAAAGTGTGGCTTATGATAGAGACAAAGTTGGGGCACGGTGGGGAGGATCTAGGGGACCCGCTGGAGAAGAAGAAATCGCATTGTGTGGATTACAGATTCAGAATCAGAGAGAGACCCCTCGCCTCAAGTTCTGCTCTGCTTTGGAAGACAAACTCCACTTTATTATGAAGCCCTCGTCCCCTTTCCTGCTAACACTCTCCTCCCCAGAAATGATTACCATGTAGAAAATTTTAGTGACAAAAGCCATTTGGTGGACGTCACATTGGTTCCTTAAACTTTTTCATTGGACAGTTGTTTGGAGAAATGAGAAAACAAACTATATGAATTTGTGCTTTTATCGTTAAAGGAGTCAGAAAAGAGAGGATACACCTAACAGCCCTCCTCTCACCCCCCTCAGGCAATTTTTGATGACCTGCAGTTGGGGGCCAGAGTTTCTTAGGACATTCTCCAGCTAAAGAGACTCAGCTCCCACAGGCTGGTGGTTCGCTGGTTTGGAACCTGGCTCTGTGGCCATCTTCAGGGGCTGTGTGCTAACGAGGCTGTGGTTTGCTAGCCAGAGAAAAGGAAGGTGATAGATCAATAGGGGTTAAATCCCCTTTCAAAGCGCCTTTCCAGATAACAGCAGCAATCCTAGGAATGTCCGATGGATGGATGGATGGATGGATGGATGGATGGATGGATGGGTGGGTGGATGGGTGGGTGGGTGGATGGGTGGGTGATTAGATGAATGAGTGGACAGACGAATGGAGGAATGAACTTTGGACCTACATTCAGACTTCCTGGAAAAAATGTTGATGACCTAATAGTACTTCATAGAATAGTTATTCTTGGAAAGTGTTAGATTCTGTTAGCTCATACCATGCCTCTATGTCAAACTGCAAAAAGGTGCCCCCTTTGGGCAGATGCTGCCTGCACCAGGTACCCAGGTTGGTGAGTGGCTGCATTTTAGCCCCACTTGCCCCCCTCAGCCATATGGGATGGCTGGGCCTTTGCTTCACAACACAGGAGCCAGGGCCATGTCCCCCAGGATGGCAGAAAGAATGCAGGTGACTTCAACCTTGCCCAGCACTGGTGATGTGCGGACCTGAATGTCCCCTCTGATTGTTCTAACGTCCCCCACTTACTCACATACCTTGTTTTCCCCCAACTGAAAAATGCTTTCAACGCCTCTTCTATTTTTCATTAATTTCTACCTTCTAATTTTCCATAAAGTTTTCTCATCGTGTGAGATAATGAGAAACAGAAATTTAAATAGTCAGTAACTCCAAGTGTATTTGCAAGGTTGAGCAGGCTTCCACCTGTAAAGTTCTGAGCCCCCTGGAGAAAGCGGTAATGTGAAGGTGGAGAATTTGAAGTTTGAGAAACAAATTCTAAGAAGCCATGCATGGAAGGAAAATATGGGGAAAAATGACACTGTCGGTAGCTTTCTTCCATTCCTATTGTGCAAATAGGGTTACAGAATTAATAAGCAACTGGGAAATGTGACCATAACTACAACTATAATGAATGGACACTTCCGGGGTGCTGGGCATTGGGCTATATGGTGAATCATCTTTATTCTTCATGACTTTCAGATGGGAGAGCTGAGAACCTGAGAGGATAAGTGATTTTTCTCCCAGTTCTACCTGTAGGAAAACTGAGGAGGAGGGCGGGAGGCAGCACACAGTGAAACCCTATAGAGATGGCCCAGAGCCCTCAGAGGAAGCTCACACCGCTGGCAAGTGGCAGGGTCAGGACTGGAAGCACGTGGACCAAATCCTCCGCCCGTGCTGCAACTCAGAGGTCAGATAACCAAATCTGGCTCACTGCCTATTTCTGCACGTCTTGGAATACGGCCACCCTCATTACATATGGCTTCTGGCTGCTTTTGTGCTACAGTGGCAGCACGTAGTGGTGACACAGAGTGTCATAAAGCCCAACATATTTACGATCTGTCCTTTTATAGAAAAAGTGTGCAGACCCCTGTTCTAACCACGTAGGGATGGAACACGAAGCAGCCCTCCCCCTTTCTGCCTCTTACTTCTGTTGGAAGCTGTCTGAGGACTGTCTCAGTCGAGTTCTCACTGAATCACCGAAAAGAGACAGCATCTCCTACAGTTAAGTTTATGACATGTCCTCCGGACCTGGAGGAGTCACCCAAGTTTCCAAAAGAAATGTTTTGAAAGATACCAAAGGTAAATCATCTCTCTCAGAGGGGAAAAAACCAAAAGGCTCATTTCAAATCAGAACTGTTTCAGGCCTGGCCTGTCTGCAGTCTTTTATGCATAGGTTGAAAACGAAGAGCTGGTGAAGGGGCATTTCAGATGAAAGGCTTATGTAATTTGTGGGATTAAACAAACAAAAGAGAAGCCTGGCTCCTCTAGAAAAGTTTACAGAAGAGAGTCGAAGAATGTGGTCACGCCCACTGATCTGTTGGGAAGAAGAATGCAGAAGTGCAAAATTTCCCTGTGAAATGACTCTTCTGGGTTGCCTTGCACTCGTGTGTGTGGGGATCACCGGAAGAAGGTTTCCACCAGGTTAGCAGGAGAGCTGGTGGTCTCCCACATCTGTCTAAACCCCCCTAAACTCAGACCTGTGGCTGGCTGAAGTCTCAGACACTTGTCCTCTCTTTGGTGGCACTTAGGCTACTGCTTTTATTTATTTATTTATTTTTAACATCTTCATTGGAGTATAATTGCTTTACAATGGTGTGTTAGTTTCTGCTGTATAACAAAGTGAGTCAGCTATACATATATACATACACCCCCATATCCCCTCCCTCTTGCGTCTCCCTCCCACCCTCCCTATCCCACCCCTCTAGGTGGTCACTGAGCACCGAGCTGATCTCCCTGTGCTATGCAGAGGCTACTTCTTTTAAACTAAGGCTCGTCCTTCCTGTTCCCGGAGAGAGGAAAAGTCAGCGAAAAGAAATTCCTTCTCCCCTTAGAGAAACTGACGTGGGCAGCTGTTTAGATGAATGGTAAACGTGCGGGGGGAGGGAGCGCGTCAGGCCTCTGTGACTTGAATCTCACAAACGATGCCTTGGCGTCCCCTCAGGCGAGCAGCCACAGCCAGGCAGTGAGCAGGTCACACACTTCTCATCTCCAGGCTTCCCGGCTCAGCAACACCTAGCCCTGATCTGGCAGCTGTGCACGTCAGGGGGAGGGGGCCAAGGAGAAGGAGTCACACCCCACAGCTGCCTATCTGGAGCCCTGGCAGGGTTTAGGAATACTTCTCCGCCTTTCATCAGAGGATTACTGCAGGAACGCCGATTAACCCTCACTGTGTTTCACAAGTGCTTCTAGTCGAGAGAGCCAAAGAAAGAGGGAATTTGAGGCCAACCCCACGTCCTGTGCCCTGGGGTGTGGCTCATCACACTGGGGGACAAAGCCTCGGGAGGCAGCCGACTGGTAGATCGACGGGGGATGAGGGTGGGGACAGAGAGATCGGGGTGGGAAACGGCGGAGGTGGGCCGGTTGGTACCAAATAAACAGAACTGAAAACCTGATGCATAGGGTCAACCCCCAGCCAGCTCTGTCATTAGCTCAAAATGGGCCCCCTCTATGCCCAGGAGATAGCCTGTGCTGTCCACTTTCTCCTGGTTTTACCTGGTTGAAAACTGCCGAGGACTGCACAAGGTGAGACCCAAGGGATTGGCCCGACAGCCCTCAGAACTGGTCTGAGGCATAAAACCCAAGTTCACGGGCTTGAACAGGAGCTACTGATGTTCCTTTTAGCATCCATCAGTGGTAGACACAGCACTTCTGAATCCTTCACTCTCACTGCCCACCCACCCCACCCCGTGCCTGGGATTTCCATGGGTCTCTGACAGGTAGGGTACCAGACTCTGTCTCTTTGCTCTAGCTTTGTTCAAAGCCCACAGCCTCTAACATGAATAAGAACTCTTGCTTCCACTGTGACCTGCTAAAAATAACTGGCTGGTTAACAACTACAGAACTCTGATTATGGGCTTTATATATTTTTACTGGCTTCCTCATTACTCTTTTTACTTTTATTGAAAGAAGAAAGTGTTGGTTAAGAAAAAATAATCCATCACCTTAATTACACCCCTTTTCGGTTTTCCCCCATCCCCCGACCGTTACACACAGTTTTTCATTTGTAAAAGCTCAAATTCTAGAACAAGATACATGACGGCACTTTGTCTATAGCCAGTGCTTTTAAAAAAGAAAAGAAAGAACGAAAAAAGAAAAGCGCACCCAGGCTACATTGTTTAGAACAACAGCAAGAAAAGTCTCTTTAAACATCACATGACAACACAGCTTATTCACTCTCTCCTCCTCGCCCTTTCTCTACATGGCTCTCTTTTTCTCCATGGCTTGTTTCTCCTCACTACTGACTCATACCCCAGTATGCAATCAAAGTATACACCCCAAGCAGAAGACAAAAGGCGATTTGAATTAAAAGAAAATGTTCCATGGCAAGAAATGAGTAAGAGGCAGAAAATGAAAGACATTTCAAAATATAAAAGATCAAGACTAATAAGCCCTGGTCCAGAGGCCACTTTTGTTGCATTTCCTTAAAGATTTACCTGGTACACAAAGATCTCTCCTAAAGAATAAGATTGCTTCCGTCTCGTGGTTAATATATAATGGAAAAGAAAAACAACCCCAATTCAAAAAAACATACTAACAATATATACGCCTGTTGTTAATACTGTTTCACCATCAACTTTCCATAGCCTGCTTGCGCAAACCTGATTTCTCTGTTTCTCTTTTTGAGTGGAAGCCTGGTTTCACCCCCAAGGAATCCACACCCCCAGCAAGAGAGGGCTGCTGCTGCCCTGACCAGGAGAGGTGAGTAGATAGAGCGAACGGTCCGCTTTCCTCTCCCAAATGGAAGGCTTCGCTCGAGTCAAAATCCAGAGGTGCCTGCTGAGGTCAGAGGGGCCTCAATCCAATAGAATCCTCCCTGGCCCTGGGTTCATCTGGCTACCAAGTCAGAGTTCCATGTAAAACTTGCCGATGTAATTGAACCTGTCCATTCTCAACTCCTATCCTGCTCTTGACTCCTTACCAAGTCCCTGCTCCCCACAGCTTGGTTTCCTCCTTCCAAAGATGTTCGTTATCTCTCAGGACAACAGCCGTGGGCCAATCCATGCCACTCGTGGGCTGCCTCTGTTTAACCCCCAAAGCAGCCCATCGGGAGTGCACTGGAAATTCTTACCTTCGAGTCCCTAAGCCCTGTGTTTATTTTGGCTAAATGAGCACTGCGGCTCTGAGGCTGTTTTATTTATATATATATATTTTTTACAAGAGAACATGACTGGCCTGTGACGTTCATGGTAAACACAGCACATGTGCCCTGGTTTGTTTATTCTCTTACAGAAGCAAAGTGCTTAGCCACCGTACGTGTCATTCATGGACCCAGACATGTGTGCTCACACAGCACAGTGTCTGCAGCAGGGGCTGTAAGTCTGTAGCCAGCCTTTCCTCTGAGCTTTGAGTCTCAACAATCAGTCAAAATCATGTGAAACAACATAAGCAAGTTTCACTGCCCGAGCGTCAACATTACCTTGGGTCCCGAAAGTTAGAACTTGAATTCAACTGTACTCCAAGCCGTTCAGTTTTGATCTCAGCTTTCCTTCCAATACTTTTAGATTCACATTAACATAAATCTCACACCCAAGGAGCACCAACAAATGCACATGAATACTCTTAATACTTTAAAATGTGCAGCGGGAGGGAGTGAGGGTGGGGTTTCGGAGGCAAGGAAAGGTGAAAAAGAAAGGAAAGATATTCTACGTAGGTAGGTCTGCCATGCCCCGTGCTGCTGTCCTCTTCCTCAGCTACTGTCTCAGGGCTGTGGCTGAGGAGTGGCAAACTGGGTGAGATGATTTGGAGTCAGAGAGCACATCTAGGTGGCAACCCAGGAAGTAATCTCTCTCCAGCCAGGAGCTGGACACGTTACTGAGAGTGAAGATAATAAGCCTAGACTTCAGACACAAAAATGACTTCCCTTACCTCTGAAATGCTGTCACCTGTGGGGTTAAGGCCAGCCAATACAAACAGGGCACCAAAACCCTCACAACGGTTTGCATAAAACAGGGTTCGTCCTTAGGTGAGGGTGAATGTCTCTGAGTGCGCTTTCCCCCGCAGCCAACTCAAGTGAAGCATTTATAGAGTGGCTTCTAAATGCTTAGCATTGGAACCCGGGTGGACATGTTAGCCGTGTCAACCAAGAGGACTGCAAAGAGGGTGAAATGTGAAATCCACTGCAGTAAACAGCACAGACACTAGCATCCCCAAGTTTGGAGGTCTTTCTTCCCTCCCTGGATAAGGCAAGCATCCCACATTCCTCTTTCTTTGCCCTGCTCATTATTTACCTTATTAGGGATAAAATGCCCTTTTCTGGTCTTCCGTCTTGTATTTCAAGTGCTCTAACTCCAGTCACCGAATGAGCCTCCTTCCTCCCTTAATCAGACACCAGCTCCCGAGTTTTGCAACTTTCCCCCTTCTGGATTATCATTCCTTGTGTGTTTCCCCTAACTTTCTTCCCTCACAAAACTGCCCACCAGTGTACCTCACGGAGGGTTAATTGAGACCGCTGTCTTGGTACCCTGTGACTGGAAAGAAACCATCTTCAGGCGAAAATAAATCATTGCCACCTCATTTCACTTTTAATTTACTACTGACTCTTTTTGTTGTTCAGTCTCCCCACAGCCTCTCCTTTCTCACCACTCATGCATGTTCAGCCTCATTGCTCTCCGTTGGACAGTGCAAGGCTGAAAGGTTTATCTGTAACCTATTTGTCTCTATTACAGGTTTCTAAACTTTAATTAAAGAAGAGACAGTGAGGATCTCAATCCCCCTTCCCTGCATCTACAGGTGTTGTTGGCGCCATCTAGCGGTGAGGAGGTGTGGCATCTATTTTCTCTTGTGAGCTTTGTCAAATTTGGAGGCTTATCGCCTCCACCAAATTCATATCACATGGGGGGAAGGAAAAGGCATGCAGAAATTTAAAAAGAACTTTTTTTTACCTTTAAAATTCTCACCTGCAAAAGCTGAGATGGGTTCTGGAAAAAAAACAGAAAAAAATTTGAGTTAGATAAGGGGAAGAAATAGGGTGAACAAAGGGTATGATGAAGATGAATTTCATCAAGCTTTTTTATACGATCCCACGGAAAGTATCCCATATCCTCCACATGCTCTAGACCATGTCTAACACATCATCATCATGGGGGCCGGGTAGGTGGGGAAAAGATTCTCAAAGTTGCTTTGGAACAAAAAGTCCTTTATAGAGTAATGGGTCCCTGAAGCATTGTAATCAGTCACTTACCACTGATTACTTTCTCAGAGCCTGGATTACTTTTCGATGCCTGAGGCCCCGAGAATTGCCTGAAGAGACTAGGGTGGTCCCAGGTGCTCTGACATCATCAGGCACACACACACCTGGGACCCATGTGCCAAGAAAAGCACTTGGTGAATAATTATAGTTACTCTGAAGACTGAAAGTAGGTCTCGTTCCTTCTCAGGATTTCCTCTTGCTTTGGGGAATGTCCATGGCTCTGATGGGCCCGTGGCGGTGAACTAGGTAAAATGTGTGCATCTCAGGTGGACTGGCTGCTCAGCACTTCTGTCCAAGGTGACAGTGTCCTTCCTATGCTGGTCACCTGGCATGCAATGTTTAACCTTACAACTTTGGCATCTTGGGCATTAGAGATATGAGCCTCAAAGCAAAATCTAAACTCTTACTTCACATGCCATAGCTTGCCGTGCAAGTCATTCATGTAAAAGAGCTACTTGGGTAATTGTGTTATCACTCTGATATAACATATGTACTATTTTTGCTCACCAGTGAAGGCTTCCATTAAATCCATCAAACCTTTCCATCATGTAATTCTGACTGACAGTTGCTCTCGCCCTCTAGCATTTTCTTTGCTAAAAGCTGGAGTCTGATGATGGGGTCTTGGCACCCTGAATCTTCATATACTTAGTGCGTGTCTATTTCTGAATGAGAACGGGGATATAAGACTTTACCTCATCTCACCCCTCTCCCGTCCTGAATGCAGCCCAAGCTATAACTGCACTCACACCTCGCCTACCTCACAGACTGGAGCTGCCCCACCCACTGGGTAAGAGCTGTGTTTGAAAATGACGTGCTGTCTCTTCTTGTACATCCCAGCCCTTGGAAGAGCCACAAAGAGACAGATATTCACGTACCCATACAGTTCTCCAGCGGGACATCGGTGCTTATCCGAATGTCATCAATGGCAATTTCTCCCGAACGTCCTTTTCCTATAACTCCCTCGAACACAATCTAGAAGCCAGAAGAAAAAGAGCCGTGGTTAACTGAGCTTCCTCGTCCAAACAGTGCAAAGATTTCCAATTTTCTGTTAACTGCAGCTTAAAATGTATGTGTATGTGTGTGTGTGTGCATGCGTGTCTGTGTGCGTTACTGCACCTGGTACACATCTGTTGGCCACATGGCTATGGTGCTTGAAATCTTAATTTAAAAAGAGTTGGTTCAAATCAAATGCATATTTGAGGTGATTAAAAAATACATATATAACAAAGTGATGGATATTGTTGTCCAGTAACCAGAATGTATTGACTAGAAGGACCACAGTCAGAGCACGTTTAATGGAGAATTGAAATTTCCCTAGCCATTTTTGATATTTTTTCTCATAAATCTTTCAAATGCCCAATCCAGGTATTTGGAAACTCAGAGGACACGAGCAGGTGGGGGTAAGGTGAGAAATGTAGTATACACGTTTGTGTCACCTTGGGGGGGTAACACTGTCCTATGGCTCCATTATTACAACGAGAAGGGAAGTGATTTTCCTTCACCACTAGTTTACTGAGCACCTACTACGTGCCAGGCACCATGACAGTTACAAAGCCTAATAAGAGAAGACCCTCTGACCAGGAAATCTCACCGTTTAGTGGGCGAGACAAAAATGCCAACAGGTACTCGCAACACCATACACTGAGGTTTATAAGTGGGAAGGCAGGTGGTGGTGGGGGGAGAGGGACTCAGGCTGCCTAACAAGCTCGAGAGTGACTGCAGGCAGCACACAGGAGCCCCTCTGCTCTGTGGTCTCCATTCCGCCTTCATTCTCGCCCTCCCCAGGCTCCCTCTGCAAACGAGCGCATGTCCTCTGGCAAGCTGAGCGAGCAGTTGGCTGCCTCACCAGCCATCTGTTGCTGCTTCTCGTCTGGGGAGGAGGAGGTTAATGCTTTGGCTGGTTCTCAGTCACCTCTTCCACAGTATGCCTACTCCTACCCAAGTTTCAGCCCCAGCTGTGCATACCCATCTGTGCCTGGGGCTCTTGCTCTGTGGGGCAGAGATAATAGAACTCAACCCCTGGAGCTGCTGTGAGAGATACCACTCACTTAGGAGTCTCTCTGGTCTGCTGGCCACTGAGCACCAACAGCGACCCTCCCCTTCCCGTGTTCACACTTGCTGGGACAGGGGTGGGAGGCTGTTGCCCTCTCCTCCTCCTCGGAGTCTGAGGGGCTCCACAGGCTTCTTCCCTTGTGTGTGGACGGTTTGTTTGTGTCTATTTCCCTGGCTTCTGCGTCCCTTTGTCAGCCTACCTGATAGCCATCTAAAATAAAATGGAGAGAAGAAACATTTGTTGGAGAAGGTTTCAGCAATATAAAAGGCGATAGGAGAAACAAAGAACCAAGTCTGCGTGTAGAGATAGGCACATTCTGAATAACAAATAAGAGTGTCATTTAGTTGCCATGGCAACGTGAGAAACACAATGAAAACAGCGGCGCTTAACCGCGTTCCCTGAAGATGAATGGGCACGGCCCTTTGAAATATTGAAACACAGATCACAACGATTCCCTCGCATCTCCGCAACGGTCTCCCGTCGCCACCCCACCTGGTACTCCATGTCGTAGCTGGGCAAGATGATCCGCCCGTGTTTCCACTCGCCGCCCTGGTCCTCGCGGATGACCCAGAGGAGCTTGCTCTCCTGGCTGGCTTCGCGCACTACCTGCAGCGCCACCCCGCGGCCTCCCGTGGCTTGGTACTGGAACTCCATGCACACGGGGCTCCGCGGCAGGTGGACGGGGGGGCTGATGAGCCGCGCGTACTGGCCCTCTCTCCCTCCATCACTCTGCAGCCGCAAGAAATTCCTGTCATCTGGGGGGGAAACAAACCCAAACAGGGGTTCCTGGTAAATGCTTGGGAAAGACACCAGTTGGCGGTTGTGGTCCCTCCGGGGGGGAAGCTGGGGCAGAGTTTGGGTGTCTTTTATTTATGAACTAGTTCTCCAGGCCCTGTGTCCCTTTCTTAGGGCTCTGGAGCCCGGACTCAAATGCTGCATCCTCTTGAAGCCCTTTCTTGAGTCTTTACGTCAAGAAGGTCCCTCCTGCCTATTTCCCTGTGTCACTTCTTTTGTGCCTTTGACATATGGCACCCGGCGCCGCTGGCCGTAGGTCTTGGCTGGTTGTATCTGTACTTGTCTTTCCCTCCTAGATTCTGCGAGGCCAGACCTACGTTTTACTCATCATCGGCTTACCCAAAGGGCCAGTGCACTCTAATGAACTGGATAATAAAGGGGTGAAATGGCTGCTAGACTAGAGGATGTTTCTGGCCAGGTGGTTTATGATTCAAGCCTTTATCATCTTGGCTGGGCACTGTCCAAATGGAAGACATTTAAAAGCTTCTGTCTCCCACGGTGCTACTGGATGGTGTCTGGGCTCTAGTAACTGAAACTCGGAAGACTCACATGCCTGTTCAAGCAGAACAGGGAAAGGTGGCAACACAGGGGTGATTCAGGGGGCCTGAGACCCCAATCCCTTCCCTGACCAGCCTGGGGAGGCCTGAACTCGGCCTTCCTTAGAGAGTCAGGCAAACACAGCCCCAATGAAAACAAGTGCTGTCATCATCACTAACAAAGGCTAAGTGTTTAGCAGAGAACATACACATATTGGGAAAGGAAGGTTTCACCCATCCAGATGTTTGAAGAGCGTGTCTTTTGGCTGATTAGCTTTTAGATGCACCAGGTACTGTGTGGGAGGCCGAGCTCCCGTTCCTGCCGGCAGACCCCATGCCTTGCAGACACAGGTCTGGGGACCCGCACCAGCAAATCCAGCTCGTGCGGGAGCATTCCGGCCACTTGCACGGAGAACAGGATGGCATCTGAGGAGAAAATCTCATGGCCTCCTTTGGGCCCTGAAACATCTTAAGCTGAACACTTCTGCAAGATGGCGGGGGCACTTTTGCACCACATACCGAGCACATCAGACACCTCAGGATCAGGTTAATCTGAGACGTGGGCACAGAGCTTTCTTACTCAACAGGGACTGTGAACATCCTGGGCTTATCAGAGAAGGACAGGCGGGCACTCCAGAGCCCTGAGTCAACAGGGTACTCCTGGACCACCGGTTTGCTGTTATTCCTGCTGACAGCATCTTTCTAGTGAGAGCGGAGCCTGTGACAGTAATCAGTGGCCCAGAAACAGCTCTTTCCTCTCCTCCTCCTGGCCACATCTCTCCCTCCTCCCTGTCTCCCCTAAGTCGCTTCTGGTTAGATTCTCCAGGGTTATTGCTCTACAAGCTACCCTCCCCTGAAGTCAAATTAGACCAGCTCGGGATGCATAGTTCGGATTCCAGTTTGGGACTCCTTAACCATCCAGAACCACGTTGGTCTAATGTCCCACAACACGGGACCTCTTCAAGGCCAAAGGCAGCACAGATACGTAGGCAGCTGTCTGGAGCAGAGAATTTTAATGATGGTGATCTGCTGAGGGAGGAGACACTGGTGCCACAAGCAGACACGCAAAGAACTTCTGAACCTATGCTTCTCCTATCAGATCTCATTACTGCCACTATTTTTTTTTTTTGCGATACGCGGGCCTCTCCCTGTTGTGGCCTCTCCTGTTGCGGAGCACAGGCTCCGCACGCGCAGGCTCAGCGGCCATGACTCACGGGCCCAGCTGCTCCGCGGCATGTGGGATCTTCCCGGACCGGAGCACGAACCCGTGTCCCCCTGCATCGGCAGGCGGACTCTCAACCACTGCGCCACCAGGGAAGCCCCACTGCCACTATTAATGGTAATAATTATAAGTCATATTTGCATAATGCTTTACAGGTTACAAAGCATGTTGATATGCATTCATAATTTAATCATTGCTATATGCTTGTGAGCTAGGTCTTACTAAACTTATTTTGCACAAGATGCAGAAACTGAGGCTCAGAAAGGTTCAAGTGACTTTCCAAGGGAGAGAGGCTAGTGAGTAGCAGAGCTAGACTTGACTTCAGGTTTCCCCACATTCAGGCAGTAGGCCCTTCACTTCAGCTGTGACCCCAATACCTTGTCCCAAGTCCGTGTAATCAATCACATGCTATTCAAGGCAAACTGGCTTCTCTGCTGAGGGCTGTTGCCTTTTCTCCATTTACCTGTAATTCTCTGCTCCCCGACCCCCATCCCACCCCCCTGTTGCTAGTTCTTCTCCTAACCATTCTGGCACATTTCAACATTAATTCCTCTCTTCTCTCAACAACTCGAGCATCTACTGACCACACCACTGATTTTACCTTGTTTTAAAAAAGACTGGAGGCCATTTTTCATGCGTTTCAGCGGGTAAACACCCACTGCCTTGTACTGTAATTTAACTGTTTGGTGTGTGTCTTTCCTATTGCCCTGGTTAGATGTAAGGTCCTGGCCTTACACATAGAAGGGTTAATAATGCTTCTTCTCCCTGCCCCTAGATAGTGACAAATATATGCCACCACTCAGGAAAATTTTGTTCCCATGAATGAATGAATGACAAACACATGGATAAAGAATGCAGTTGAGGCTGCCCATTGGAAACAAGAAGAGAGGGGGAATCACCTGGCCTCTCAGGTTCACATAATCTTCTCACAGTTCCCTCCCATCCTACTGAGCCAACAGCCTTTTTCAAAGGTGAGGTGATTTTTTTTGAGATGCTCTGCTTTTTATTACGGAACATTTATACTGAAATGTGAGTATGTATAAAGAAAAAGGTACAAGAGCTTTTGCAAAGTGAATATACCTACAGTCAATAGGCAGATCCCAAAACACGGTGACCCGTGGAGGCATCCAGTCCACTGAGCTACCAGTGAGAACCGCCCCCCAAACGCTCCCATGCTCCAGTCATTTCCTAGCCTTTACTGTTTCCACTCGTATATAAAGGAAACCAGATTTCAGAGACTTATTATTCAGCCTTCTTCCTTCACAGTTTCACAAATAAGACCCACTGGCTGCCTGAAAATTGCTTGGCAGAAATACTGTCACTTGTGTGAATTTACATTCTTAAGCAGCAGGGGAATCATAGCATAACGGTTAGAATTCAGTCAGTAAAATGTGTGTGGAGGTGTAAAGAGCCGGGCTGGCTGGATTTTATCCGGTCTGTTTTATTTACCCATCCTGTTGCTAAAACTTCAGGTACGAGGAGGCCAAAGGTTTCACAGACTGCCTCTCCCGGGTACCTGAGCTGGTTCCCTCCTCTCTCTCTCCCTTTGCTCTCCTCTCTTCTCTCTCTCTCACAATAAAATGATAATCACTGTGCATGATTTAAAGGACCACTGGAAGACCAGGGAGTTAATGCTGGTGGCATGCCAAGCACGAGCAGCTGAAGGATCAAAATTCAGCGCTGACATCTGAGCTAATCCACTAGTTTGCGGAATCTCAAGACAAGCAGGCCTCTGAATTTCACTTAGTGAAATCATTTGTGCCCCACTTGTCTGTTAAGTGCTATGAGCTCAAGGGAAGAAAGATGATATGTAAATTTAAGGAATTAGCAGTAGACATCAGTCAGAGGGACACTGAGCTGCAAAACATCCCTGCCTGTCACTGAGAGAGGACTGAGTACAAGCAGGACATCATGAAGGAATGGCTTCGGCCAGGAAAAGCCCAGAGATGGGGAGAGGAAGAGTAGGGGCAAGAGAACTGTTGTGCCCTGAGCACCTCTGGGGGCCAGATATCACACTGGCAGCTTTGTTGCCTTCCGTAATCTTCCCTGTGAATTAAGTATTATGTTCTCCATTTTTACCAGAAAGGAAACAGAGGTTCAGAGAATTGAAGTCCTGTGTCCCAGACCACTGCTAGAGAGAAATGGAAATAAGATCTGAGCCCTGATTGGACTGAGTAAAATCGCCAGAAACTCGCCTCTCATCTGGGCTGGAATCCTAATGTTCGCTTGTCTTTTAAAGCCTCAGTCTTCCCATCTGTGAAATGGATATAATAACAGCAATACTGCATAAGGTTGTGAGGAGGAGGAAATGGAAAGAGCCTTGTAAGGTGTTTTGCATATGAACAGGGACACAGTAGACGCTCCATAAATGCTCTGATCTTCATTTCCACTACCATCACTAAACCCACTGCCTCCTGTGCTGGCCTTTTTGTTTCTTTTAGAAAGAAAAAGGGTCCAAAGAGCACCAGTAACCTGGGAGGACAAATCCAAGACTCAAAGGAAGTAAGATTTGGCTCAAGGACAGAAAAGATGTTCTCTGGAATAAGATGGTTCCCAGATCCATCCTAACCCCAGAAACCAGCCAGCCTCAAGTTGTACAACAGACACTGTTTACCACATGCTTTTGGGTCAATCTACAGTAGATGCAATAAAATAATACATGATTCTGGAATGAGAGTGGGACCTCAAAAGACCATTTAGATGGGGCCAGCCCTGCTGCCCAGAGGAACCATGCTGAAAACATCCCCAGAGCAGCTGTCCACCCTTTGCTTTAAATTCTCCAGAGGAGGAGTGTCCATAGGCCATGCTGGCAATGTGTTTTCTGGGTCACAGCCCTAACTGTCAGAAACTTCTTAACTTCAGTTTTAAGTTTTCCTACTGTCATTTAGACACATGTCCTCCTCCTATTCCCAATGGAGTGCAGCCAATTTCTGTCCTCTGACTTAGAAACATTTTCACTTGTGAAGAATTAAGACCCTGGTCTTCACTTCCTCAGGAAACACAACACTTGCCTCTTTAAATGTTCGCTTTCCAGGGCTTTGGTTGTGGCAGGTCTCCACACTGACCCTTCGCCAAGCTAAGTGCTTCAGTTCTTTGAAGTCATGGCACCCGTATATGTGCTGTGAGCGAAGCACATGTGCTGTGAGCGAAGCACATGTGCTATCAGTGGAGTTTGCTCTTCTAGAACATTCTAATTTATGGCCTACCACTGCCAAACACAGAGGAAGTTTTAACAGACAGTGGCTGTTGGTGACTTGATAGAGCAAAGGGCTGGCCTGGCATGGGTGGGCTACTTTATTGATTTACTTAGACTTTAGGGGAAAAGCCCTTTGGATTGTTAAGAGGTCCCCAAACATGGCCAGCTAAGAATCAGCTCTACCTGCCAGAGGCTGTCTTCTTGTTTTTTTAGCTGATGGCAGTGATGTCGGCAATGGATAGCTTCCAACGGGAAACAATGCAGAGGAGATACATTTAGCAGCAGAAAGAGAATGAAGAAAAAATGTTCCAGAGATACAATCCATCTCCTCCCAGACCTGACATGTTTGGGAGGCGTTTTGCTAGGTTCTTGACTCAAAACATCTGTTGTTGCCCATGACGCAGGGAAAACAATCGCATGGGAATGAACAACAGGAGTTCAAAAGGGCAGAGAGGAAGTGCAGAGGACAAGGTCATTCAGCGTCTTAACCTGCTGCTGTCTCTAGAAAGTGTCTCCTGACATTTCACCTGGCGATTTATGACCACATCTGGCTTCAGCTGATCACGTGACCACTTCTGGCCCAACAGCAATGGAATCAGTGGTGCCGACACCTTACCAAACCCTGAAATAAATCACCAGTCTGATCCTCCAGGCTATCGCAAAGCCAAACACACCATCTGTCCAACACATGCATCTCCTGGCTAGCATCTTGCCCTCCTACTAGAACAACCATCTGAAAGAATATTTAGTGCTGCAGGAGATGGAGTCTCTTTGTATAGGTCATGCTTAAGACATGAGTCAGCCCCTCAGCTGGCCTCCCAAGGTCAGACTATCTCTGCTAAGGTCCTCAAATTAACAACTGACTAAGGGAAACACTGACTTTGGATGAACTCGGCAGGATGTTCTCAAGGTTTGCAATTGACCATCTTGTGGACATTTGAGGTTTCAGGCCTGGGCTTTGCAGGAGTCTATCTTGAGCTGCTTTTTTGGTATGTCAGCTTTCATGAAGGTGTGCAATCGACTCAGTCTTGTTATCACTCTGACCCTTCATTATCGATCTTACACACTCAACCAATCATGACTTTCAGAATAAAAGGAAGAGCTTCTCCTCTCTACTGCTGTCTTTTCTACAAAGTCAGAGATGTCTTCCTTCCTACGCTCCTTAAAGAAGGGCCTCTATGCTTTCCTTTTCCAGTTGAAGTTATTCCTTAAATATGGCTTTCTTTTAGCCCAGCTGTTCCTGGTCTTTAATTATCTAGCCTGCTCTAAGCCCGAGAAGTTCCTGTCTCCGTATTTGTAGCGGCTGTGCCCCAGACACGCCACAGCACCCTCTTTCTGAAGGCAGTTCAAGCTGATGCCAATCCCATGTCTGGATTGTTTGCTGCCATCGGTCCCACCTATGAGGAAGGTCTTTTGAGTTAAGAGAGTTGCTTTTTAATTCACAGAGTCCCTGCTAACTCACCGCCCAAAATCAAGCCCATTGTAAGCAAGTTGACTCATCAGTCATTTTCACTGATTTCTTTGTGACTGTCTACTGACCATACCCACTCACACTTAATCCTCTTGCCTGTATATCCCATAGTGAACCACAGTTCTGGTCCTCCGCTCTCATGGTGTTTATTCAGTGACCCAATCTGCATCAAAACAGCCCTACGAGAAGTCAACAGGACTACCACTTGCATCTGATGGAAGAGCTGCCATTTGTAAAATGTGAATATTTCAGAACATTGTATTCTTGACTTACTCTCACTTGTTTTTGAACCCAGAGTAAAGGTTCTGGTCTCTCAATCCAATAAGCATATAAATGCTAGGTAGCCAAAGCTCTGTCCTTGTATAAAGGCATACTATTCCAAATAGCCTTTGCCTGTTTTCTTTATGTCACTTCCATGATTTGAAGTTACTGAAATGAAGTAATACTGTAGTCATACTTCGTTAGGTCAACAAATATATAAAAGAATACACATTTAGGGTGACCACACACTTGAGAAATCTGAAGCTGACCTGGAACAGTACCTTTATCTCTAGTCTTGTCTCATTCCTGAAGATAATAATAACAACAACAATAATAATAAAACAATTATTACTATTATTGCTATTACTTAGTATTTACTCTTTTTTTTTTTTTTTTTTTTTTTTGGCGGTATGCAGGCCTCTCACTGTTGTGGCCTCTCCCATTGCAGAGCACAGGCTCCGGACGTGCAGGCTCAGTGGCCATGGCTCATGGGCCCAGCCACTCCGCGGCATGTGGGATCCTCCCAGACCGGGGCACAAACCCGCGTCCCCTGCATCGGCAGGCGGGCTCTCAACCACTGCGCCACCAGGGAAGCCCCGTATTTACTCTTTTTGACTGAATGAAATAGTTCCTATACTGTCTAACGGTATGTTACTTGCTTACTTTACTATGTTACTCACTGAGGTACAATGACAGTGACAAAAAATGCCAGGCACTGAACACTCCCACCAAGGCATCATGGAGAAGGCACATCTCCCTAATTATTTTCTCTTGGTTTACACCAAACCAAGGAGCAACAGCATCAGCAAGCACTCTGGAAGTTACTCTTCATGCCAGAAGGTGCTCCAGCTGTGCCGACCAAGACAGCATCCTGTGATGATGGACGTGTTCTCTGTCTGCACCGTCCCACACAGAGTGGGTACGGAGCTCTTGAAATGTGGCTGATGTGATGGAGGAACTGAAGTTTTATCTGTATTTAATTTTAATTAAAATGAAAATAGTCACGTGTGGCTAGCGGCTACCGTATTACACAGGGCAGGTCTAGACACACGGGTTCACCATAGCATCTCAAGGAGTTTTTGCCTTGTTCCTTAAAGAGCTGAATCTGATCTTCCTCAAAATTCTGTTTCTGATCAATGCACTTAAGAATATCTGTGGAAGATACAGCAGCTTCCACTAGGGGAGACATTTTCTGTGTCATTGTAGTTACAGAGCAAAGGCAAAGTGCTTTCTCACAGAACAAGGTACTAGCTCCTCTGCAACCACCAGGGGTCACTGAATTCGGAACAGGGCCCCCAGGGGCTGGTATGAACACACTCCAGGCTTCTAAGCCACAAGCAAAGAGCTAAAAAAAGAAATTCTGAATGTCTTGAAAGACTATCTTGAAAAACAAAAACAGTGGAATAAAACCAGTGGGTGTCTTGTCAGCCTTAAGCAACTATTACCACTAGCCAAAAGAACAGAACTAATTGCTTACTTAAAAGGAAAAGAAAAAAACCAAAACAAAACATGAGAAAAGAACTAAATCAGAAAACATCTAAGGAATGTAAGTAGTTTCCACAGACACTTCTAATCAAGTAGTCTGTGTATGATATTTCAACATGGCTGTTGCCTTTTTTCTTTCCTCCCTTCTCCCTCTGCACTTGATGGGGACACCTCCTTTCTTAAGTATAATTGCTTTTGTTTACCTATCTAACAAGGAGATAAAACACATGGCACACTTTTCTTAAAGAGTGGAGTGGTCTCCTCTTTGTGGAGGGGCGAAGTGTGGGTGACACAGCACTTTCAGGCTTGACTTGGAAGGTCCCGGGACTCTGAACCCGTTAGCATTTGCCCTGCCCCTAACCAAGCACAGCTGTTTCCTTTCTCCCAACTGCTCTCCTCGGGGCCCCAATTTTTTTGAAGAAGCAGAAAGGACCACCCTGAACAGAAAGGGCTCTCTATCCTCTTCTGTTTAGAGCCCAGTATCACGTTCTGTAAGGGGAAGGACAATGGGGAATACAGCAAATGATTTTTAAATCATCAGAGGATGGAGAGAAGGGCTCTGAAGACAATATTATGATTTTGTTTTCTGGAGGCAGCATCCAAGGGCCACTTTTCCAAACTTCAGGGATTCCTCTGGAACAGGAAAATAATTATTTTCTTTTTCGATTTCTTAAGGGAGGAACAGCATTAGATTGAGCAGTTCCTTATGGCCCTAATTTTCTTTCTGTCCCCCTCCAGCCAGCTAAAGGTTGGACTTTTGCCCGCTCTGCAAGATGGCTCTGAAGAGCCTTCCCAAACCGCAGGGTGTAATGAATCAAGTGGAACGAGGGCAGGAGGAGGATTCCCAGCCAGTAGCCGGGGTCAGCCCATGGGGCATCAGGTGAGGGTGAGGGCTGGGCGAAGAGGGGGCAGACGGGAACCGCGTCCAATGGAGAGTAGCTTGAGCTGTCCCCAAAGTGTCACTTGCTAACTGGTGGCCTTGGAGTCTGGACCGGGCTGACCTCAGGCATTCTTAGAGAAAATCTGCTCAGAAGAGTGCAAGGGAGGAAGTGGAATTATTCGAAAGAACCTGGGGATGGATGCTGAATAAGAGCCAGTAAACCTCCCCTTGCTGTATCACCTACATCCCTTCATTCAAGGTGCCTTTGCCAAGCTGCCCCCTTATACACACACTTCTCACACACACATACACACACACACATGCATATAAACCACAAACACACTCAAACATAAACATACAGACACACACATACACATACACGACAGACACACTCAAACATAAACATACAGACACACAGATTCATACATGCACACAAACTAAACGCATGCATATACATATTTACAAACACACAAAATCTACACATGAAAACAACATATGCACATACACACAAAACCCACAAATACCTTGAGAAAGAAAGACATACATACACACAGCGCACAAATGCACACGTATAAACATCACACATATACACACACAGCGCACCAATGCACACGTATAAACATCACACGTACACACACAGTGCACAAATGCACACGTATAAACATCACACGTACACACACAGCGCACAAATGCACACGCATAAACATCACACGTACACACACAGCGCACAAATGCACACGCATAAACATCACACGTACACACACAGCGCACAAATGCACACACATAAACATCACACGTACACCACCCCACCCCCACGGCAAATCTTCTTTACGTTTGGATAAAAAGTGGAGGTTGGGAAAACAACCAATTAATCGGGCCAAGTCTCAAAGGAGAGGAAATGAAATGAAAAATCCAGGCTGGGTTATAAAAATAAGTATTTTTTTTTTCCAACGTGCAGGAGGCTCATTATATTAATTAAACATTATTGCAGTGAGCGAGACGGGGGAGGGTGATTAACGCTGGGACGAGGGTAAGTGTTCTCTCCTGTTGCCTGAGGCTGTGGTGATCTTCAGATATTAATCTCTCTGAGCACTCAAATCCTGAAGAGATAAACACTTGAAATATGAAAATGTTTTTCTCCGGAGCAGATGCTGTGACGCTCCGGGAAAGCAAGCTCAGGAGGCGGCCCGTGGAGAGCGTCTATCCCACTGCCGTCCCTGGAGACAGGGACACGGCCAGTCCTCGGGGTGAGGGGCAGCCGAGCGGCTCTTGGGGACTCTGAAGAAGGGGAGGTCCCTCCCCCCTTTCGTCCTCTAGGCAGGCAACATATGATCTACTAATTTCCAGAATTAAGCACTTCCCTCTCAAACGCTTACGGGGGCCCAAGATCCAGGAACACTGAAAGCTAACGCGCGATGTGCTAGAGCAACGTATGCTACGTACTGGCGTGTGAGAGCCGATTGTGGAGTTTTCTGGAATTTTGCAAGCCTACTGTGAAATGCAAGCATTGTTAACAATTGAATTATATAAAGTTGCAATGAAATAAAGTATATTAAAAACGAAAGGAAATAAATTCTCAAAATGCAATACTTCCTAATTATTTTAATACATTTTACTGGTATGCATGATCCAGAAGTTATTTATATCTATGTTATCTGTGTGAGGGAAAAAAAACTATCTAAGGCTGTGTTCGTGTACTTCTCAACTCCACTTCCGGTGATGTCATGTTGGTAGCTTGCATCCAACCACAGTGGGAGGATTTACACCACGGAGAGTGGCAAACATTAATTACAAAGCAGATTTTTTTTTTTTTAAACCTGGAGAGCCAGTCGTTAAACATTTACCAGAACATCACTGTAAAAGCATGCCACAATGGAAACAGTGGACAACTCCTGCTTAGAAGGGCTAAAGGCAACCCCTCTCTACCAACAGTGCCAGGAGAGCCTCTGAAATCGGGCTCTCTGAAACCAAGAGGGCGGCTTCACCATATTCCAAGGACTGGCAGCAGCACTCTTCAAGAGGCCAAGTGCCAGGCAGCTCTGCTAGACACCCATGGGTGTGGCAGCATTTCAGGCCCTCGACTTGGTTTTCAACAGAAGTGATGATACCCTCCAAAAAGTATCAGTCAGACTTGGGGCCAGGAGTTTCCCAGTGGGCCATTTTAGGAACAATATCCAGCTTGGAGTCACAAGGGGCTCTGTGATGGTGGCATCGAGAGCTGGCTATGGGAACAAAGGGACATTGACTCATCCCCTCTCCTAGGACCTCCTAATTGCTCTTTCTTTCCTCTCCTTTGATCTTGGCCTCTCTCGCTCCCTCCCAGCTTCCAGGCTGCTCTGTAATCACAAGAGAGGGCCAGGAACCGCCAACCAGCTATTCCATCGGGTGACATTGTCAAGTAAAGGCCGGTGGTTTGCAGGCAAAGGGCAGAGGACTGTTCTGTGAAGTTATGAAGTTAGTCAGGGAATATGGAGCTGAAAAACATGGCGCAGGCTGGCCTTAACTTTCTCATCGCTTAATTCGAGGCTGGCTTACCTGGAAACGTCCGGTCGCTGGGGCCAGAGCTGCTGGTCCAGGTGCTTTTGAGCCACTTGGCACGGTCGTACATCCAACCACAGGGCTCCTCGGGGAAATCAAAGTTGCAGTTGAATCCTGAAGGGAGCTGCAAATCTTTGTCTAAAAGGGAAAACAAAAACCCCAAAACAAGGCGAATGAAATGGGTTCGGAGAACAGCCACAGTGGTGCTATTTAAACGGCTGGCAGGGCCTAAGGGGAGAGCAGAGAAAGAAACGGCTCCCTTTGCTTATTCATTTAACTCATCTTGGCGATTGTTGGCTTTCGGGTCAGCCTTTGGTCTCATCCTTCCCAGGCATGAAAGCCAAGGCTGCCAGTGGTTCCCATAGTAAGCAATTATAAATGAGGCCACCAAATGGCTTCAGGCTCTAATCGGCCTCTTCTGGCCACCCTGGAGAGCAGACAAATGTGGAAATTGCTGTCCCCTAAATGCCAGAGAAGAATGTCCCCCCAGTGCCTCAGTGGAAGGCAGGATCCTGCCAACCTGGCTGTCAGCAGTGATGGACAGCCCGTTGGCATCCGGAGAGGCTGAAATTCAAAATGCAGGAGGTGCTGGCCAGGGAGGAGAAAGTGATCTTGGAAACAAGGGAGGCTTGTTTGCCCTTCACCTCCCTATGCCAGGCCTCTTGTTTCAGAAGACGGGGTCAGTTCAGCATCCCCGGGGGAGGCACTGCCAGGTGGGCGATTTGGCATGTTAGGGCAAATCGGCGGGACCAGACCAGCCTGCCGCTCAGCTCAGCGCTGACCGGGAGGAAAAATAATTTTACATGGCTCGGAGTGCCTGAAGGCCAGGATTCCAGGGACAGCAGAGAATGGAAATCTAAGAGACCACACAATGGCTTGCCCCCGTCTGCTCGGCTGTTCACCTCTAAGCGGATAGACCAAACCCAAAGGATTTCTTTGGAGGTTCCACTCAGCTCTAAAAATCTAGTCTGAGCTGGTGCTGAACATGTGATTAAGTCGGGGGTGGGGTGGAGGTGGGGAAAGAGAGGAAACGGGAACCCAGATTTGGACTCTTGTCCTCAGTAGCTGCGGAGACAGCGGAAAAGTGTTGGCTAACGCTGGTAGCAGGGAGGAAGTGGGGTCTTTGGCCTTTTCACTTCCCTTCTCAGGGTTCCCAGAGAGGAATTTCCGTGGGGAAGGCAGGTTAGGAAGTCTAAAGGGAACAGCCGACGGGTGGAAACACATTGCTCCCGCCCCGGGCGGGGGGCGGGGACGGCTCACCTCTGAGGGGAAGGGCACTGCTGGCCTTGGCGGCAGGTTGCCACCGGGTCCTGCTCATGTCTCCCCTTCCCAAGAAAGAATATTTAATATTTGCCCACCCTTGGCCAAAGTCAGCTTGAGTTGAGAAGAAACACATGGAATCTATTACTGAAGCATCAACCTGTGGCTTGGAAAAGTCAGCCCTTAGCCCTCCCCATCCCCTTTTCCCGACAACTTCTAAGTTTCTATTTTTCCGTTCAAAAATATGGAGTAATTCAATATACCATAATTCCTCTCTAATGTTTATACGCATACTGTATCTCAGGAACCCAATTCCACAAAGAGATCTTTTGCAAAAAAAAAAAAAAAAAAAAGCTAGAGGGGAGGAACCACCAAAGAAACCCCAAATGAAACAAACCACTATAAACGGGAAGATTATATTAAACTTCTGAAAGTCCTTCCATTTTCCTTTGGATTGCCATTTAGACAAAACCCCCTCCTTTTGCCCTGCACCAAGCAAACCCTGCTGATCCAACACCACACAGTAAATGAGAGTGCTCCATTTTTGGCTCTCAAACTCTTTCAAACATGTCTTGGAAGATTCTCCAAGTCTCTTTCTCCTCTTCATAAAACAAAAACAAGTTCATTAAAATGTCAGAATTCTGTATTCAACTATCCCTGACCAAGAGTGTCCCCCGGCCCACGCAATGTACAAAAGCACATTCCTGAGAGCATATGCATTAAATTATCATTTTGCAGTCACACAACTTCAGCATTTATTTCTGGCTCCCCTCCCATTCTTCTTTGTAGCCATCTTGGGGAGCCGTCCACCGCATCCTTGCAGTTTCTCATACAGTCAAGTGGCTAAGGGTGCGGATCCACAGATTTCACCATCTACCTACTGACTCGGTGCTACGACTTTATGTCTCCATCACTTCCCAGGCCTCTTCACCAATCTTCCCTCATTTGGTTTAATGAACGTTTAATAATGATCAGTAATTCACTGTAAATGGAGGCTGTCAAGCATTAAATTCTAGCCCCAAATGCCAGGTGTTCCAAACTTTGTGGTTTGTTAGGAATGTCCTCATATTCTGTGACCTTAGCAGGAAGACTGAAAATGTGATGTCTTTTTGGGCTCTGCCAATTATTGTTTTTCTCTAACTTGGATATGCTTAGAAGATAAAATGAAAATGCAATAGATTTCCCATGTGAAGAGACTGATCGCAAATAGGAGGTCCTGAGTTTTGAGGAATGGGTGAGGTGCCTTTTCATACTTCCGTCTTTGTCACTGACCTGCACTCCCCTCGTGGAGGATGCGGTGCCCTATCTTATAATCCTAATTGTCAGGCTTTCTCAACCCGTGGTGGTAAAAGACACAGGGCAACGCAATTAAATCATGGTTAACTGCTGAGTTAACCTATCGTGCTCCACTGACCAAGTCACCCAGATGACAGCCAGATCTTCCCTTGACTGTGCCCCGGAGACAAGCTTAGCAGGAGGGGCGATCACAGCTGTGGATTCTAAAGATATGAAGTGAGGGCTAGGAAAGGAGACTATTCAAAGGAGGCATCCTCCTTGGATGGCCCCTTATCTCAGCTGATGTAGGGCTGTACTGGTTGTTCCAATATCTGAATGCTTCTAGATTGGTTGGAAATAGCCACTGCCCCAAGCCCCTAAGTACCACACTTCCCTGACCTCTGACCTAGGGGACCCCCAGGTCCCGGCCCCAGCCATGGGCCAGCCTCCACTGCGACTGCTCGGCACCCATACCATCCTGGATGAAATACGGCTCTGGCCCCGTCCTCACCATCCTCAAAGCTGCAGTTCTCCCCGCACTCCGTGGCCTCCTCGTCAGTGGGGTATGGGGTGGTGGTCTCTTCGCTCTTCACGGTGGGTCCCAGTGTCTCAGCCGTTGGTTTTGAGTCTGCAGAAAGGCATAGGAAGGGGAGTGAATACCACATGCAGCAGCCTGTATCAAAAGCCAGCAGGAAGATGCCAAATACTGTCTCCCCTCCAAGGGTGGGCCTTTCAAGAAGGAAGAAAAAAGGAAATCCAAGATGGACACACACACACACACACACACACACACACACCCATGAAGTCACTTCTGTGTGCTGTGATGAAGTCAGGACCATGGCCTGTGTTAAGGAGAATAGTCCCAAGCTGTAGAAATAGCCGTAATGGAGGCACGAACACAAACCCACACTCCACTCCACAGCAGAGGCCCTGAGGCCAGCACAAAAGGCCATGCACGCCAGGCAGTAGTGAATGTGGGTGACACTGACCACAGGCAGGGCTCAACCATGCTCTGGGTGTTCTGTTTCAGACACAGATGTGGGTGACACACACACATAAGCAATGAAGGACACCCATCAAAAATGGTTTGAAAAAAATCGGGGTTAACGGAGTGAGCTTCTGTCCTGTGGAAAACACCTGTCTGTGCACAGCCCCTTGGGTGACTGCTGTCGTGTCTCGGGCTCAGCCCTGCTTGCGCGTGGAACGGGCCTTCTCTTCTCTGCCTTCTCTGAGTCAGACGGAACCAAAGCTAACCTGACCTGGGGGCCCACCTATTACAAGATAATCAGAATCACAACGGCTGAAGTCATAGCCAAGCCCGACAGCTTGGGAGGTGCGACCCCAGACATCGTGGTTCGTGTCTGCGCAAAACCAGATGGAAAAGAATATGGGCTCAAAGTGACTCAGACTCCCTGCAGTGGAAATAATTTGGGGCTGTGCCTTTAGGTCAGGGTGTGGCAAATTCAAATGCTTCTAGAAGGCTAACTGCTACTGTTAGGGAGGATGGCCTGCTGGGGGCTGGGAGAGGAAAGGCTGGGACAGGAGTGGCAGAGGGGTCCTGCACACCTGGTTTAAAGGAGGCCACCACGTGACTGGTTCCAGCAGGTTGAGGAACCGAGGGGAGGTGGTCCAGTGTGGCCAGATCTTGCAAAAAGATTTTTTTTTCCTCGCGTGAAACAAACGAACAAACAAAATCTCCAGGGAAAATCTCCAGACCTGTCAGTGTTGGCAACTTATTCAAAATACAAGTAGCAGGTGACCAAACTTGGCTGGGCAAATAACCTCAAAGCGTCCTAACTTGTAAGTTCGTATTTGTTACGGTGTCACAGAATCTTAAACTCCGTTGTAAAGCAAACTATGGTCAGCAGGGCAAGAAGTAATCACTTGACATACAAACAAGTGAACAGGTGAAGCAGCCCTGTCAAATATTTAGCTGCAGTAACTCAACCCAGTCCATTATTTTCCTTGTTATCCTTTTGGGGTAGGAATGAAGAAGGGAACAAGGATGAATCACAGAAATGAATGGAAATTTGACAAGCAGAAAGCCACGTGGCCTGGGAGAGCGGTTCCTGGACACGTTAGGTAGCAGAGTGGGTGAGCTGGGTGGCAGAGAGATAATGTTAAATCCAGGGGCACAGGGGGCGGGCGAGGCAATGAGAGGGCAGGGCGTGTGAATGAAAGTGAGGAAACGGTAGCCGGCCTCCGTGTCCGCTGTGTTTGTACCGGACACTTAGAGGTAACTGCCCATCAAACTACGCTCCCTGGCAATTGAAACCAGATGTCAGAGACTTCAAAGGGAAGGAGGCTGGGCGGAGGGTATCGAGCCCCTACTCTGATCTTGCAAGGAACGGCCAGGAGGACTTTGAAATGAGAAACCTGTTGCTGACCATCGCCGGTGTAATTTGGGCCAGCTTGGCGGGGGGCAGGAGGAGGAAAAGGCCATTAGCAATTGTCCAGCTGGTCATAAAGCAGGGCCAGCCTGGGAAGAGGCGTGGTCCGGAGGACCAGGGACAGGAGGGAAGTATGAGTCAGCCCTCCGGTAGCTGATCGGCCTCTGGCAAGTGGCTCCTCTCTCTGGGACTCAGTTTCCCTCTCTGTGAAGGAGGCATTGGCCTAGATCGGTGATTTTTTTTTCAAACTGTATGTCACCCTTGTTAACAGGTTGTAGATCAATTTCATGGGTCAGGACTAGCATTTTAAAAGAGGGGCTATAATATTTCAGAGTGTACTCACGTGGCAAGGATGAGCACCGCTTTGGGAGCCTTTTGTTTCAGTCACACTTACTTACTATAACAAGTTTATTAGGTGCCAAGCAGCAGGCTAAGTATTTTATATCCATTATTTTATTGAATCCTCATGACAACCCTGGGGGGTGTAGATATACTATGGTCACCCCCCCTTCTTCAGCTAGGATAACCGAGATCGGCAGAGACAGGACTTGAACTTGGAGATCTGTCCCCAGAGTCCGGGTGCTTAATGATATACTATATCCCATAAGCACACACGTGTATGTGTGCTTGTGTGTGTGTGTGCATGCATGTTTGTAAGTCGAGTGGCTCGTGATATAAATTTATTTTAAATTGTGGATGGTGGTCAGAAACGTTTGAAAGCCACTGGCCTAGAAGCCCTCGGGTCCCCTGCATCTCTAAGCCTCTGATTCTGGCCAGAAGAAGCCAGCTTGTGTCACTGTTGGAGGGCAGTTTTCAGCACCTGCAAGAGGACAGGTGAGGAACACTCAGCAGGCTGCAGGGAACCTGGCCTCACTCCGTGATGGGGAGTAAAGTGTCTTCCCACTAAAATATGTTCAATGGGGCTGCCTTCCATTGAAAGGTGAGAAAGGCTAATTTGGGCCCGATTCCCAGCCTTCGTGCCTCAACGGGACACTTCCTCGGCGCCATCATAAAGGCACACAGGCAGCACTTTTCTCCCCGGGAGCCGAAAGCGCTTCTCCGACAAGCTCTTACTAATCCTCCACGATCCCCTGCTGCGTGAGCTGCTGACAGGTACGGCACAGACAGGAAAATGGAGATACCTGGGGCCGGGGTCCTGCCTGCCGCCCCCCGAGCTCCGTTTGGCAGGCAGCGAGCGAGCTCCGGCTCCGGCTCGAGCTGGGATCTGTGCCAGCCCTGCCCCGGGGAGGAGGGCGGGGCCTGGAGGGGAGGCGGGCCCGACTCAGAAGGATGGATGGGCTGCTTCCCGGGAAACCAGGAGGGTGGCCATGATCAGCGGGCCTCATCTTCGTTCAGGAGACTCGGAGGTGCTCCCAGGGCCTGCGACGCAGGGTGGAGCCCAGCGAGCCTCCTGCGGCACACGGGGAAGAAGTCGGGCTCTCGGCAGCTCCCCTGTAACAGGGTCCCGCCTGAGCAAATAAATGCCTTTTACAGATGTGGCTTCCAAATGAAAATGAAGTCTCTTAGCCACAGACATCTGGAGGCCAGATTCAGACATAAACCGATTACTTTATTATCATGAGCATTTTTTTACTTCCCTAAATCAACAGCCACAGCCCTCTGGCCTGAAGAGTCAGGGTCTAATTGAATTTGGGTGGGCAGTGTGTCGTTATGATTTGTTTTTGAGAGACTGGGGCTGGAGGACTGAAATGATCCTTTAAAAATGACAAAGCACATCCCTTGAGAAGCTGTCCTGAGTCCAGAGGCTGCAGTGCCCGTGGTCTGAGGTCGAACAAAGTGGAGCCCAGGGCAGGCAGGGGGCAGCAGCGTTTTGAAGGGATGGGGCTTCACCCCAGGGATGGCTGCCCCTCCGCCCCGTCCCCCCGTCGTGGTCTGACCTCCTCCCAGGCCATCCCAGGAAGCCGGGGTCATGAGACCATGTGAGTGAGACCCGCAGTGGAAAGAGGGCCTTACCTGTCCAGTCACAGCCCAGCACCTCCAGTCGCATCCCAATGCCCGCAGGGGACCACCTCTCAGGGTACACCCGCACGTACTGCGCCAGGACAGGCTCAAACCTCCGGATGTCAGGGGTGTCGTAGTGCATGTTCCCTTCAAACAGCTGCAGGGGAGACAGGCTGCTCAGCCCTTCTGAGGTGGGAGAGCCCTCCTCACTCCTCCTTTCTGCTCCCTCCTCCCCCCTTCCCACCTCACCCCTCACATCCAACCAGAGGCAGCTTCAGAGTTAATTCATGGTCACTGCCCATTTTGGTCCGTGGGAGCCCCATTCTCAGACCAAGGTTTTTATTCATTTGGGAGGTCCCAGAAACACGGCAAATGGGGAGCAGATGAAAGTGGCAATTGCTGGGTTCTGTTCTCTATCCTGGCAGTGAAACTGAGGACTCAGAATTCGGCTCTGAGTGAGTCTTAAGCTGGATTTGGCTGGAGAGGAGTGAAAGGCATTTAGGCTGTGTTGCCTGTTCTGAAGTTCTTGGTTTACTAGAAAAAGAAGTTCTTTCCCAGATGCTTAAAAGGCTAGATTTAGAAAGTCCCAGCTTGAAAGTCTAGGTTTAGAAAATGCCAGGTCACTGAGAGGCTGAAGGGAAAGTGACCATCCCTTTTCTAGGCTAATGACAATTTCCACTGGTCCACACCCTGATAATCTAATAAGACTGTGTTCCCCCAACCTTGGTTTAGTGGAAGAAATTCTGTCAAAAGAAACCTCACCTAAAGCCACACTACATAAAATGCATGACAGTGGGGCTGCCCTGGCTGAAGCCAGGTGGGGGACCCAACCCAGAGCGTACCTGTGAACCAGTGACTTAGGGGACTGTTGGTGTGCAGGTGTGCCAGGGGCTGTAGCTGATTAGCATCTAGGAATGAGGCAGAACCAACTCATTTTGCAGGATGCCCACAGTTCCAAAAGGGGGGCACTGTCATGGGGAGGGCAGGCTCTGACCCTGGCTAAGATCATCTCCTTTCCCAGGCCCCCAGAATAGTCAAGGAGAGCCAGGGTCAGCTGTCCCTGGGGGGGCCAGTGGTCCGACTTCTGCTCCATTCACTGAAGATTCCAGTTACCAAGCACTGAGCCTTTCCAAGCCGCTGGAATTATGAGCTGGGAGTTTACATCAGCACTGCAAAACCTCCAACCCAGACCTTGCCTCTGCATTAAGAATGGAAAACATTTGCTAAACAGAGACATGTGATACCCCTTCCTTATTAGGGGCCCTGCTCTTCTGAGGAAAATGAGGGGTAACTTAGCAATGAGGGTCGGAACGCCTGGCTGGTTGGGAGATTAACCTGGAGAGGGACAGGGCTGTGATGTCCTCTCCCTTTCCTGGGGCTCCTTGGTGCCCCTTGCTGAGGGCTGACCTTCACTCTTCCGATGGCAGGAGTGGGTGTTACACTGGCCTGCCCTTCTGGCCTGGGGTTAGTTCCTCTTGCCTCCTCCCAGCCTCCGTGTAAGAGGCAAGAAAGATCTAAGCAGCCAAGCCCAGGAAAATACAAAGGAGTGCAGCAACACTCAGAAAGACACAGTTGTCTTTGGAAGTAATTCACTAGTTTCTATAGTTGAGCCTCCAAAAACCACATCCCCTTTGGATGTCTGGCCAGTTCCAAGGACACTTTATCTGAAAGAGTGTCCAAGACATTAGAAAGGCTAGTGTTGAGTAGTGGTTAGGCGTTTGGGCTCTGGAGTGAGACTTCTGTCTGAGTCATGGCTCTACCACAGGTACTGTATGACCTGGCATGACATCAAGCCTCAGTTTTGTTATCTCTAAAATGGGAGGGACGAAAGGACCTACCTTCTAGAGGTGTTGTAAAGGCTAAAATAAGGCACTTAGCAGAGGGCCTGGCACAAAGTAATCTCTCAGTTAATATCTGTTTGACTGGCAGGGGTTGGTGATGACCATCTAGTTGGGAAATCAACATCCCCCAAATCAACCTTCCTGTTTGGGGCAAGGTTAGGGAGTCCTCCGGGAACATCCTACCTTCGGCTGCTGGGTCCTGGGGTCCTGGATGTGCTCCCAGTCTTTGCCATTTAGGCTGTAGGAGACTTTGAACTTGCGCACAAACGCCCTGGCTTCCACGGCAGTGATGCTATCTCCTCCGCGGGCCCCCTGGATGATGACGCCTTTCACGGTCTTGGGTGCCCCGAGGTCTACCTGGAGCCACTCCTCGCCCGGCTGGGCCTGAGGGATCCGAGGGAACCAGCCTGAGCGGCTGCTGACCAGGCGGGCAGCGCTGGGGCTCCAGAGGTACTCGCGGGTGGAGGAAGCAGAGATCTGGGAGTCGGCAAGGAGGCCCGAGAGCATCCCCAGCATGTCGGAGCAGGGGGCGTCTGCGGAGAGGGAGGAAGACACAAGAGGTCATGCTGCGACCCTACTAACTGGAACCACCCCCAATCAGTAGGGAACTGTCGAAGAACCTGACTCTCAAACACTTTTAAGTCAGCACTGATTTCTTTGCATTTCAAGGTGGGATAGCACTGTGGTTAAGAGCTCGGCTGGGCACCAGACTGCCTGGATTCCCATTTGCTTTGTCACTTACTAGTTGCGTGACTTTGGGAAAATAATTGAAGTGCTCTGTGCCTCAGTTTCCCCAGGCCTAAAGGAGGGCTAATAGCAGTACTTACCTCTTGGGGGTTGTTGCATGGATTCTGTTAGTTACAATATAAAAGATCTCAGCATGGTGCCTGGCACGGCTGAGTGTCTCCTGTTGTTAGCCAAGGACTCTCCCATCCTTGGTGACACAGTCCCCACTGAGCCTCCTAGGGGCAGTGAGTGCAGGGGAGCTCAGCTGAGCATTGAATTGTTACCTGGGGGATTATTTCCCGAACTAGATGGAACCCTTCCTGGGACCAGATCTTAATTTCACATGTGGTACCCCAGCTCTTTACTGCCTTGCCTCCTGCCAGCATCCCGGGACATGCTGTTCCCTCTACCCAAAATGCTCTCCCCTCAGTCACCATCAGACCACCCTTTACTCATCCCCGAGTTTCAGTGTCACATCCTCAGAAAGGCTGTCCCCAAACTTTCAATCAACCCTCAGCGAGGTCCCCTCACTCACTCTCAGAGCCTCCCGTCCTCCTTCACACACGCATCTTAGCGTATAATTACCCCTGTACTTACATTTGTTTATTATCTATCTTGCCCGCCCGCCTGAAAGTTCCAGCATGTCAGAGACCCCATCTGCTGGTTCCCTTCTCTTATTCACTTCCAGCTCCCAGTGTGTGGCCTGGCACACAGCGGGCCTTCCGTAAGCATTTGTGCAGTGAATGAGTGAGTGGAGGGTGCGTGAAGAAATGGTAGCCGGCAAGGCAGGGTCTAGAGTCAGTGTGCATTCCATACCCACACAGGGAGTTACAGGTAAAAGCCAGCCTTCTGTTGAGGTCACGTGGTGCAATCAAGCCGTTTGCAGAGGGCCGGAACGGGGCGCAGAGCTCCCGACCTCCCAGGAGCCCCACGTCACCTGTGACCCGGCAGCCGAAGAGCTCCAGGCGGAGGGCGATGCCCGAGTGCCAGGTCTGTGGACGGACCCGGACGAAGCGTGTCAGCAGCGGTGAGTGCAGCTTGTTCAGGACCACCTCCGTGGCATCGTTGTTGGCTTGGAAGACCTGTAATACCACACACGAATCCATGTTATAGCAATCCCCGTGCGTAGGTGAGCCATGCAGTCTTTGACGGAGAGGAAAAGGTCTGTTCAATTTCATTTTCCTTAAGCTTAGAAATAATCAGTGGGTTTGTTGTTTGGTGCTGTTTTTTTTTTTTTTTTTTTTTTTTTTTTTGCGGTACACGGGCCTCTCACTGTTGTGGCCTCTACCGTTGCGGAGCACAGGCTCCGGACGTGCAGGCTCAGCGGCCATGGCTCACGGGCCCAGCCGCTCTGCGGCATGTGGGATCTTCCCAGACCGGGGCCTGAACCCGTGTCCCCTGCATCGGCAGGCGGACTCTCAACCGCTGCGCCACCAGGGAAGCCCTTGGTGCTGTTTTAGAAACACCATGAAAAAAATGTAATTTCTCACACTGCTCTAAGTTGAAAACAATACATGGCCTTCACAAAAACTTTTGGAGGTAAGGAAAATTTTGCCTCTGGGCCTCAGGGCCAGCAGAAGAAGGCACCGTGAAAGGAAAACACTTTCAGAAGTCGAGAAAGAGAGAGAGAGAGAGAGAGAGACAGAGACAGAGACAGAGAGAGAGGAAAAAGAAAGTAGCATATCCTTTAAAAATGGAGCGACAATATCATCTTTTAGGGTTGTGGACCTCTCTTCTCACTAGCTTGAACCTGACTTTCCCTTTTCCTCAGGTTTCAGGCCTATAGAAAGATTTCCAGGGTATTTTATAATCAGAAAGTGCTTCACAATTGTTTCTGTTAGTCCCTTAGAGGCCTCCCTGCTCCGTGGATGGGTGTGAGGGTGGAAGCACTGTCCACCCCCGGTGCCCCTGTGTCAGTCAACACTTCCTTGGTTCTTTCTGGTCTTTGTTGTAGGGTCAGGGTCGCAGACAGACCGCTGGAGTCCTGCTCTGGCTTTCTCTCACTGTAGTCCCTGCCCTGTAATGAAATCCATCCCTGTCCCCATCTGACCAATGCATCTCTTACGGGAGGAAAGGCTTTCCAGAGTAGCTTCTAACCAACATGGTAGGAGCAGGTCCTAGCTTGCCAGATGGCCCAAATCAATAACTGCCATATGGACCTTGTGCTTTTTTGTGTTCTCCATTAAAAAAGGAAAAAGAGTAGCTGGAACAAGTATATGTAAGTTTCTCTTGGTTTCCCTGGATAAGAGTGAAGGGAAAGACCCACTAACCATCACTTCTAGATCACACCTGTCATAGCTCTAACAACCAAGTGACTGTAAGTCCACTCACAGGCAACTCTGCAACAACTAGCAATTTCTCCTGGGTAGGGGGACAAGCTCCTTCAGCCCCTGGCACCTATAACATGCGAGCTGTTTGGGCACTGACAGGCCTGGGACAAGGGGAATGGGGAAAATGGTATATTGGAATCTCATTGAGCCAGACACTGTGTAAACATAATTAGGCCTACAACATCCCGGGAAGTAAGTACTATTATTTCCACTTTATTGATGAAAAAACTGAGGCTCAGAGATGTCTGTCCAGATCTCAAGCCCTTGCCATGTTTTTAGACTTCAGGCTTGTGGTTTTCTCCCTTGACTCTCATCTCGTCTACATCTGCAGTGTTTATGTTGGTGGCTAGGAGTCATGGAGCCCTTAAGGTCCCCAAGCATGGGTGGAATGGAAGTAGAGTTGCTGTTCAGTGATGTGCTTGCTCCCAGGGTGTTTATAATCCCAACGTAGAATGATCCGGGTAACAGCAAAGAGCAGCACAGAAGCTTAGAGCTAATTAACAACGTGCTCCTTGCTTCCTTAGGAACTGTAACCAGGAACTCTGCCATTTGGCAACCTTGAACCTTCTATATTTCCCACTTACTAAGGTCAAAAGTTAGAGCTGTCAAGAGCACCCCACTGATGGTGGGGGTGAAGGCTCAGAGCCATCACATCTTTTGCCCAGTGAGGGGAAGTGGCCTGTTTAAGAGAAACAGAGGGAAGGAGAGGAGGAAACAAGTTTTCCCTGGACCACGATACTCAGTTGCAACCCCTCGTTCCTGGTGTTGAGCCCACTGATCCCAGGGGAGCTCCCGCTCCAGCCTTGCCGCTCCTTCTCCTCCCCTGGGGAGCCTCTGCCCTGGTCCCAGTCCACCAGTTTCCTCCTCTGCGCCCTGCGGACCGCAGGGAGCACCAAGGCGGGATTGCTTGCCCACCCATCCCTCCTAGCTTCGGTTTGGCTGCTTCCTGCCTAGTGATTGAGGACAAAGAGGGACGAGAAGACAAAGCCAAGGACGAGGAAGGGTCACGAAAGCAGAAGGAAAGAGGGGTAGTTCCAGACAGCTTGGAGAAGGCCTGAGGGAAGAGAGAGGCGCCTGAACCTCTGTGATCTAAGCTGGGGAGGGGCCACTGGAAGGGGGGCCCAGGGCCCAGCACGATCTAAGCCTCACCATGCCCGTTCCTTGGCTTCCCCTGAAGCTCTGAGGAGAGGGATGGAGGAACTGAATCCAAGGGAAAGAGATGAATCCGTTCTCCGAGAATTCAGCATGAGGCAGAGGCTCTTTGCTTTGTTTTGTTTTGCTTTGGCAGGGAAGAAGCAAATGCAGCCCTCTGCTTATTTCGGACGGCTGCTGTGAGCAGTGGTGGGTCCCCACTGGCCTACCCCGAGGATGGTGACGGTGGCTGTGTGTGACCTCCAACGGGAGATGCTAAGGAGTTCGTAAGCGGGGGGCAGGGGCGGGGGCTTGATTTTCCACGTGAATATATAATTGGAGTGTTGAGTGGATCGGAACTTTAACACAGCTGCTAATCCCCAGCGTACACACCACGCTGGTACCGTTTAGAAACACAGCACGTCTCATGTTTTTAACGTCCAATTTTATCTTATCTGACCCCTTCATTTCTCAGCCTTGGCAGACAACACCAAGAAACCTTTCCTTTCCTTCCTCAGTAAGGAGATGACTTTGTCTGTGGACTGCCTCGGGAAGGCTGGCTGCCTGTGGGCACGGGGGGCACACACGTGTGGGTATACACCTGGGGAGGGGCTGGTCTGCCCATGGATGCGTGTGGCCACAGGCTTGGCTGAGCCCCTGGATCTCTGTCTACAATGGCATCAGCCAGAAAGGGAGGCAGGCACATGGTTTATGTCCCTGAGGACATCTACCTGGCGCTCACATTGACCTTCATTCTGCTTTTCAGTTTTGCTCACTCGTCTCCCACCCCTGGAACCAAATGAAGCCTCTTTCAATGTGACCTCAAATTATTCTTCCTGTTTCCAAACCTAGGTCCTTCTTGGTGTCTTGTTTGCTCTTGACCTTGTGCTCATATCTGCCTTCCGCTCTCTGGACCCTTGGCTGAAGGAATACCATCTTATTTTAATAAACTTTTTGTATACCTCTCACTCTGAGGTGGGTGTAGTGGGAAAAAAAAGTCCAGACACCACTGAACCAGGAGCCAGACTCTGCTGTTAATTAGCTCCTAGGTGTGGGCAAATATCTCTACCTCCCCCAGGCCCCAATTTCCTCCTCCATTAAATGAGGGGATTATATGAGCTGATTTGTAAGGTCCGCTCTGGCCCCCAGATTCTAAGGCTTTCTTCACAGGAGTTTCTCATTTAGAACTGCCCGGAAGTGTCCACTTCCTAGCATGGCATTTTAGTTACCGTTGTCCTTTGTAGCCTAAGTGCTTTTATGGACAAGTGAAGTGGATTTTCATATACTTCAAACAGTGCCCAGAACACATGGTGACTGCCCCACTCAGAGGGAGAATATATCTTGTTGATATTTTAGTTCAATAACAGTTCAAATGATTAAGAACAAAGGGTAATAAATAACAACACCTTAGTTCTTACATATCGTCTTTCGCCCAAAGATATCAAAGTGCAATTTAAGAAGATCCATTTTTAATGAAATATTAAGCAGTTTCTATTTCTCCTGACCCAGTGGATTTCCAAGGTCTCTATTTTTTCTCCTCGCACTGCCCTATTTATAGCTGGTAAATGCTATCATACATTATACATCTTTATGACTTTTTCAATGCTTCTGTGGTTTCAGAATCACCTTTCCTATGTTTTCTGATCAAATTCTCTGAGATGGATCCTTGGCTTCCAGTCTTGGCATTGCAAGGTAATGGGTTGTGTGCTTGGGAGATGATGCCAGGGAACTGGTTTTACTCCCTATTCCCTTCCGACTCACTGAATCACTATAGGCCAGTCAATAAACCTTAGATACCTTGATTTCTCCTTCAGGAAAATAAAGTCCATAACACGCTTGCAGGTAGACACTAAACTCTACCAGCCCTCCCTGCTGGCTCCAGTGCCTGCACGATACCCAGGACAGATATTGGACTGGAAGCCACGTCACAAGCAATAAATAGGTCTTTGTTCAACTGGGGAAGTTCAAGTTCTGAAAGCCACTGACTCTCAAGTCCCACCTCGAGGCCAGGAATTTTCAGGCCATAACTTTGCAGTGAGGAGTCCATATTGCTGAGAAAACTCAGTGGTTGTCAGCATATGGCATACCCAGATAGACGTATATCAAACGTGGTGATCACATTTTAACATCTGCTTTAAAAGCTGGATGTCACAGATGGTATACAGTTTTGTTAACTTTAAAAGAGAAATGTGAATATGGTTGCTTTCCTGCCCAAAGGAAAACCAGAGGTGTGTTCAAAGTGACCCTAACATTCTTAAGAGGTGGGGATAGAGTTGATAATGTTGTAATTACTAATATATATATATATATGAAGCTATGTTGAACATAAAGATTTCTTCAAGTGCACTTCTATAAACCAAGTTTAAAAAACAATTCAGGGGCTTCCCTGGTGGCGCAGTGGTTGAGAGTCTGCCTGCCGATGCAGGGGACGCGGGATCGTGCCCCGGTCCGGGAAGATCCCACATGCCGCGGAGTGGCTGGGCCCGTGAGCCATGGCCGCTGAGCCTGCGCGTCCGGAGCCTGTGCTCCACAACGGGAGACGCCACAACAGTGAGAGGCCCGCGTACTGCCAAAAAAAAACCCAATTCAGGACAAGAAGTGGTTTGGATAATCCATTTGGTGCCTTGCTGAATTCTGAACATAATCCAACACTTTCCAATTGATTCCTGAGCCCTTTGGTTTATTTTCAGTAAGACAGAATCAGAAAGCAGCAGCACTTCATCCATTTTCTGATTTGCACCTCAGGGGGGAGGAGGGCATCTGCCAGTTAAATTGGCTGCTTTCCAATATCCCAATTCGGTTATTATCTACAAATTCACCGCCCCCCCCCAATCTTCTCCCCCCAGGAAAAGAAAATCAACATGTTTTGACCACTCCTGTGAGCTCGTAAGGCATGGACTATAATACTATGTAAAAAACACATTAAATAATATATAAACTCTAATAAGAAACATCTAGCCAGAAAGCATCACTGAGGTCATCTTTTCTCTGTCTTTCACCCCATTTCTAGTCACACCACCTCTCCCTGCTGACCCCTCCCAAAGGCCTCTTTGAAGAGTATGCAGTGACTCAGGCACTGCTGAGAACAGCAAGCATTTCACGGCCTACCTTGGAGGCCTCTATGTGGGGGGATTCTCTGCCAGCCCTACACCCCTCTCCCATACACCGTTCATCTCTGCCATCAACATCCGGGTGCCCAGGCTAGTGTAGATGCTCCATGTCCGTCAAAGTATTTGAGCTCCTTGGCGGAAGGACACGGTGCAGCCTCACAGTGTTCCCGGCTGTTTAACCTCCCACCTCGAGGCAGGCCCTCATTCTGCACATAGACTCCCTCCCGATAGGGCTTCAGTATTGCATCTGCGCATGCCCGTCTCTTCATGCCCTATGCTGTGATCTATAGTTTACTTCTAGTTTGCTGTAAATATCTGAACGTGGCCAGCTCCAGGGATTGCACAGAAAGCAGGAAATTTTTCAAAGACAACACAGTGTTGGAGCCCTGAGGTAGAAATTGTGTAGGAGATCTTCTTCTTCTTCCTTTTTTTAAGACTAAATATTTCTCTCCACTAATACATGTTGCATTGCATCCAAAGTTCTCCTTTTCAATCTCCTTGGCACAGACACTGAAGGAGGAGAACAAAGCAGGCAGAGAAGAGAGATGACAGGAGTCGAGGGCAGAGACGGGGGAAACCAGGAGCGCATTTAAAAAAATCTGTCTCAGAAACAATGGTACCGACTCATCCTCACTGCGGAACCTAGTCCCAGCCCTCCCACGCCCACCTCCTCCCCTTGCATTTTCTCTAAAGCCACCCATCGGGGCTACACGTAGAAATAAATTGTTAATCAATGAATGCCATCCTGTTTAATTAATTTGTTGCACCAAACAGGCCAGGGTGTGGGTGAGGGTGAATGCTGCACTCGGGAAATGATGCTAAGGTAATGGACCTTTTTTTTTTTCCTGTTTGTAAATCATGGTCCTGACATTTCTCTCTTAAAACTCTTCCTTAAAGACTATAAAAAAATTTTAAAAGCTGCTCTTATTCTAGTGAATGTGGGAACTTAGCCAGATACAGAATCAGAAAGGATGTCTCTCTCATGTATAAATATATATATATATGAGAGACAGAGAGAGAGAGAATTTAAGGGAAGGAAGGGATGCAGGTAGGGCAGAGAAATTCCCGAGCCACCAAATGCCCGTTTATGACCACGATGCCCTCCTGTCTCCTCCTCCTTTACTTCAGGGCTGCTTTCGTCATCAAGCCGTTTTGCTGATGTCAGGGAGGAGACAGAGAAGCAAGCAGGAGCTGGTCGTGGGCTGTAGGGCAGGGAGACCGCTTTCTTTCTGGGGCTGGGGGCTGAGGTGCTGGGATGTGCACATCCCCCTCTGTGTGTGCCTGGCAGGGCCCGTTAGATTTACTGCGGAATTATGTTACCCCCACGAGACACTGAGCCCTGGAACACAGCATACTAACAGGATCAGGGTTTCAGGATTTGAGTCAGGAAAGCATGAGGGGGGAGAGGAGAGGAGGGCGCTCGGGGATTTGGGGCTGGAGGAGAGACGGTGTGGGAGAGAGTGAAGCATCAGAGCACCGAAGGGCCAGAAGTCCTCCTGTGAAGGTGGGGCGGAAACAGACATTCTACCTGGGTGGGAAGGGCCTCCACACTGAAAGCCTCCTACAAAGACCCCGCCACTTTATTTAAGGAGGCACCTTTAACTTCCAGGTGGGGAAAAGAGAGCAGAAAAGCTACAGGGAATGAGGTTGCTGAGTCCACCTGCCATCTGCACTCCTTTTCCGGGTGAAATCTCAGGAAAGCACAGAGCAGGGAACCGGTGACGGCAAAGAACCTGACAATCCACCTGGAGAGGTGTTCACCCCACTGCTCATCTAGGGAGGCTGAGGTTAGGGCAAAGCGTGTGTTTTCACAGCCCGAGCGAAATCACGGCGCCGTTCCACATCCCCTGCTATCTGCTCTGCTCCACTGGCCCCTACGCACAGTGGGCCCCGGGAAGCATGAGGAATTTAGCATCAAGGCTGTAAGCACCAGGGAGGCTGGCCTCAGCTCCCGGAGACAATTCAGCACCCATGGGAGGTGGGTGAAGCCAGCCATGGGAGCCTGATGGAGAAAAGGTTCCAAGCTTGTGTATAATGAAAATTTCCCTGGAGCTTCCTAAGTGGAGAGGCTAAAGGTCTGAGCTCATCTCATGGCAAATGGATAAGGGACAAACTTAATTACCGAGCGCCCTGGATTATTCTTGGTTATAATTGAGGGGGACAGATAAACTGGGGGGACTTGAATTTGAAAAGGTCATCAGCCCTCTTCTAAACATATATAACCCTAGACGATGCAATCATATCCCTGACTTCTAAAGTCTGATGCCCACTGCTAGCTGATGGTTTGAGTCATTGTCTTAATCTTATAGACAGTAAACAAAATTATTACAATAAAAAGGAAAAGGGGGCTTCCTTGGTGGCACAGTGGTTGAGAGTCCGCCTGCCGATGCAGGGGACACGGGTTTGTGCCCCAGTCCGGGAAGATCCCACATGCCGCGGAGCGGCTGGGCCTGTGAGCCATGGCCGCTGAACCTGCGCGTCCGGAGCCTGTGCTCCGCAACGGGAGAGGCCACAACAGTGAGAGGTCCGCGTATCGCAAAAAAAAAAAAAAAAAAGGAAAAGGGAAAGCCAGTCATCCACCAGGAAGCTTAAAAAAAAAGGTATTTTTTGAAAACCTAAAAATTTTCATTGGAGGAATAATTGCACTCCTAACTGAAGAATGAGGGGTACCGTTAATCTGAGGCAGCTCAAGCACAGGCCCCATCAGATGCAGGGAGAAGTCTGGATGACTCATCAGGTCCCTTCCAGACCTATGATTTTAAAGGAGGCAGTAAATATCCCATGGGATATCCCTTGTTACTTTTTAAATTGATAACTTCCTTCTGTTCAAGAAGAGCTCTGCGGGTCTAATACATTAGTTATATCTGCAGAGAGCCTTCCATCCACGGATCCCAAAGCACTCTGCCAACAGTAGCTACAGCACCATTCCATTAGGGCAGGCGGAAACACTGAGGCACGGAGCTGTGAAGAGAAATTTCCAAGGTCACGTAGCGCATCATCCAAGAAGATCTGCAAAAAGACGCCACATGGCTCTAACTGTTGGCTGACTGATTTGGGGGTTGTGGTGTTATGACACCCCTCTCTCTCCTCTTAAGTCTCTGATCATTTCACAGAGGGTTTTAAATTCTCAAATGGCTTGCACAACAATTCATTTTAATTTGGAAACTAAATGTAGTACAGAGGATTTTTGAAGCAGGGATTTATTTGTTCTGAAGGGATGTGGCCAAATCAAACGCAAAACGCAAAGCAACTTCATTCAACGCTACATCTCAGGATTCTATGATGGGGCCCCAAATCCAAAATGCTGAGCCCCGTGCTTGGAGCCATGCCCTCCAAGCACGACTTGACTTCACATCTCCATGAATATGCACACCTCTCGACCCGTGGACGCAACATCGAGGAAGCCAATTTCCCTCTGGATGCAAGATGGTGAGCCAGACCTGGATCAGATTATGGAAACACTGGCCTGAAGTCAAAGCCTGGTGACCGGTGCCTTCCAAGGGACTCCACGGTTCCCCATGTCCCTGGGGCAAATTACTTGCCTTGAGAGCTTCAATTCCACAGTCTGAAACACTGTTAAATTCTGAAGCAAATGGGCCAGTGCCTGAGGGTTCTCCAAGCCCCTTGGAAGTCATCATTATATTAATATGATGAGCTTAGTGCATTTCTGTTACTCATTACAGGGTAATTCTGAAAACTCTTGGACCCAAACCTTACCTGATCCCCATCCTCACCCTCCCATCCTCAATCTGGCCGTCAGGGCACAGGTAGCATCCGACAGACTCTTTCTTTTAGCCGGGATTTCTTCCAAATACGTCAGAACAGCCTAGCAACACTGTGACTAAGAGCAAGGTAACCAGAGCAGCGTCAGCAAGAAGGATGCCCATGTTTCCCGAATAAAGGAGAACTGAAATCAAGGGCTTTTGCTTAGACATATAAGGGCATGGCTTCTATCCTCCTGCCCTGGCACCAGCCTCAGTCTCACTGCCTCCAGGGAAGACTCACGGAAGCAGCATCTCCGAGGTGAGCAGGATCTTGGCCAAGGCCTCGTGCCTTCCAGCTCCTCCCATCTTCCTCCACACCCCTCCCTTGGTCCGTGCGTTCATAACTGTGCCTGTAATTACAGACACACACACGAACCTTCTACTCCTGTATTTACAACACTATGTCTATGTTTGGGGTGTTATTAATACAGCTGGTGAAACCAAAGCAGTAGTTTTATGCTTGTGGTTTCTGAAGAAATATATGTGAAGCAATCTGTATAATCTAAGGGGGCATGTGGACTGGCTATGGGCTCTAACAGGCAGAAGAGCCCTCTGCCTTGCGGTTACTCCATAAATTCGCGTAAGGAGGGTCCCCCCAAAGAAAAATCATAGGTTCTGTTTTTTATGGCATGTGGAGTTGGATGAGGATTTGGGGATGTGCTGTACATGTGGCCTGCCTAACTGGGCTGTGTTTTGCCAGGAGGACATCTGCAGCACTCCCGGCCACAGTGTAATGCCTTTCTCATCGGCAGCCTCATCGTTACCTGTTGGATGGAAAGAGACTAAGAAGAGGCTGCTCACAGGCTGTGGGAGGCTGAAAAAGAGTTCCTCGGCCGTCCCTGCTTCCCGGCCACAAGGAGGTCTTCCCCCCACAGGCTCAGGCCTTGCCTCAGCCCAGGCTGGGTCCAAACTGTAAATACTGTTTTGCAAGGAAATAGCACAGCCATCCTCCACTACCCTGAGAGCTCATTAATCTTGTTTTTCTCTGACTTCCCCAATTCCCTGGTCCTTGGTATACTGCACTGGTGTTGACAGTGACCAGGGGATTGAAATCAAGTTCCCACATTTCTGCCCCAAACATCACCATCGCCTCCTCATGCCCTGTGCCCTGGTTCGTGTCCGCAAACCCTCCCCCTGCCCCACGGAGTGGAGCAGCCTGTTGCCTCCACCTCTGCTGGGCTTTGCTCACAGGTCCTGCTGGCTGAATTCTGCCTTCAAGCCCACCACTGAGCACCACGAGCCTGGCGCCCACCATCCCGCAGCTGCAAAGAGAAGCTCAGTGGTAGCGCCCACGAAGCCTCTCCCCGCACTGCCCCCAAGTCCCCTCCTCACCCCGCCTCCCGTTCATGGCATCGAATCAGACTGCAGCAGACTTGACAAATCTATTTGGCACGGTTCACTCAACTATTTCAACCCGAACAGCCAGAGAGCCACGCTGACGCACCATGAACGGTGCGGAATCTGCACATGAAATACAGTCGGCGGGGCGTAGATCTGCTAATGAAGGAGCAGCAGAGATCAGCCCCGGAGGCGAGAACCTGGCAGGTCTCCTAGCTCGCCTGCCACACGCGAGGGGGGATGAGGGAGCATGGTTGGGGGGGGGGCGATGCTTAATTGTCAGGCTTTCCATTCTGCTGCCTCCTTCTAGGGACCAAGAGAATGACTTTCTAATGGGGACAGAAAGGGCTTTTCCTCTGCCCCGGCGTCCTTAATGTGGGCAGGACTGATTCGCTAAAAAGCCAAACAACAACAACAAAACAAAAATGAAATTACCCCTTGGCTCCTAGGGAAAGAAATCTAGCCACGGGTGAGAAGAGGAGGCAAAGGAGAGAGAGAGAGTGAGAAAAAAGAGGAGGATGTATCTGATATGAAGAAGTTGAGAAGAATGGTTCTAAAGGAGCCCAGGGAGCTAAATTCCATCCTCAGGAATATCTTCCCTGCAGAACGAATACCAGGGATAAAGCCCAGGGAGGACAGCATTCTATCAAAATGTGCAGTGCTAAGGTATTTCCAAAAGCAGATTTCCTGCAAATGGTGTTTTAAATAGCATCCCGGTCCATCTGCACGCTTTTAAAATTGGCTTATGCTACAGTATCCCTCTGGCCAGTGCTGCTTAGTCATTGAGCCTAGACAGGGCGACGGCTGGGGGAATCTCTTCCCCCTCCCCTGTACCCACCCTGACCCAGCTGCTGGCCCTCGCCTGCCTGGCTGACCTTCTGGGTTCTACCAGTTTCTTACTGAAAAGGGAGGCTGGAGAGAAAGGGTATGAAAAAGAGTAGGCTGGGATGAGGACTCAGTCCAGGGTGCTCCCAGCAACCCAGGCCAGACTCTGGCTTGCCATGTCCAAGGGACATTTGGTAACTCTTCCTGAAACAAAGGCAGGCAATGAGAAACCAGACCTGGCTCAACTCGTCAAGATGGGGAAGTTTTTCAATTGCTAAGTCTCTCACTTTATCTGTGAAATGGTGTGTGTGTGTGTGTGAGAGAGAGAGAGAGAGAGAGAGAGAGAGAGATACCTGGTAATATCTAGAAGCCATGATTTCAGATGAATGGTGCCATGTTACTATGGCGATCTTAATTTTTAAAAATCCACTGCTTTAAAAACTCACATTTCCCGAGTGAAACAGTGCTAACGTTATAGTTTAGGATTTTCTGGGTCCAAGGTTTCCAGTTGCACTAGCAAGAGCAAGCTGCCTTGGGGCAGTGACAGGAGCCACAGGGGCCCTGTTTGGAAAAGACCTTTGGCTTCTCCAGGTTGGACCACCTGTGTCGCCTTTTGATAATTCACACCTGACCCACCAGGGGGCTGCTGGGACTGTGGCAGTAAGAGAAGAGACCCTTTCCCTCAGTTCCCGATTCCACTGGGAAGGATGAGCGCTCTCCTTTGAGACCCAAGAGCCAACCCACAACGAACGGAGTTCTCGCCCTGCCCTCATGAGACCACCGGCCGTTTCCAATAAGCCCCCCATACGCTGAGTCTACCTCACACCCAGTATGTACCTCGTGGGCACCAGCTGCGGACCGCCAGAGCACCACGTGTCTTAGGAAAGCGGAGTGCCAGACATTCATCCACATGTACAACAAAAGTCCCACATCACCCATGCGGACACACCTCCGAGAGCCCCAGACACTGAAGGCAGCAGCCGAGTGAACTCAACGCCTCGCTGCCTCATGACAGCCAGTTCAGATCCCATCCCCGACACACCGAATTTCTCCTCATTATTTATTGTCCTCTTTCTTCTTCGGGACATTGTGATTCCCTCTCAGGATCTGTGCCCTTTTACTCCCAGACCTCGGTAACTCCCGAACTGCCGTTTCATGACGTTTTGTGATTCTTAACCCAGCATGTGGAAGGAACTCAGGCCATAAATGCTCAATGAATCCTGTATGGGGAGACTCAGACAGGGAACACATTTTCTCCTTCATTTGCAGTCAGAGAGCACCCTGCAAGCTCTCTTTCTCTCTCTGCTGTGCAAGATGTGACAGCAGCCAGGCTGTCGGAGACCCAGCGGTGTTTTCCAATCACTTTAGCATAAGAAAGAATATTTTCAGGGCCAGCATCTCCGGTGCCTCCATCAATTATTGGAGCCTCAGGGAACAAGGCCTCCTTGTCCACGAAGGGTGGCTCTGCAGCCCTTCTTGTGCCAGCCCTCCCGCCCCACCCCGGTGTGCCCCTGTGGTGGGGAAATGGGTTTACCTTGTGGTTCTTGCCGTGCCGGTACACCATCCAGTCTTCACCATTAGTGCTCACTTCCAGCTTGTAGGATTTGACATAGTAGCCATTCTGGGTTTCCCTGGAAATCGCTCCCTGCGTTGCGATGGCCGTGAGCACGGTTAGAAAACGTAGGTCCACCTGAGGAAGACAGGTGGAGAAGGAAGGGGGCCTTGACTCTCTTGACACAGGGCTGCATCTGGCTTTTTCTTCAAAGGACACAATTGTAATCCTTAGCTCACAACCCGTGTCTGTGATTCGCTCACAGGTATTGGTGATCAGTATCCATTTGCATCCCCTGGACAGTTGAACTCAACATATTCGAACTACATTGGACACCTTTGAAATTGGAACTTCATTTTTTTCTTCCTTTCTCTTTTTTTTGCAAATCTGAACAGACAGGATTATGTTTATCTTAAAGGAATCACTGAACATCTAGAACTGTGACCCCTTCTTACTAAACCACGACCTGCCTTGGATAGTGAAAGTGGATGCTGGTTTAAAGGAACAAGGGCTAAATCCAATCCAATCCACTCCGCTCTGATCCAGTCCAATTCAAGCCAATTCACTTTCCCTAGTTGCCAAAGTCTCAGCTCGGAGCTGTTTCCCCTCCCCTCAGTTCCTCACTCCATTGTGTATTTAGTGGCTCAGGTCACCAAGGGGTCAGAGGGCATGCAGAGTCTGCCCAAGCAATTAAGCTTATGCACCGAGTCCTGACCTTTTGCCCGATGAGGACGAGGGCCAACATTTTGAGGCACTTCCCCTCCCACAAGACCAAGCACATTTGGAAATTGCTGGATGCTATTCCTTTGCTGACCACAGTGTTTCTTAGTGGCAATCTCTGCGTGATCAAAATTTAGCCAGCACACACCAGTAAAATTTGATTCAGTAAGCATTTATTGGCTACTTAGTATGTGCTCAGCATCATTAAGTATTCAAAAGGAGTACACAGTGCTGTATATGTGTATGATAAACAGGTGGAGAGCAACAAGGGAAAGTATATGATTAGGACCCAAAATGAGGACTACAATCAACAGAATGCTGGCTAGAAAGGAGAACTTTCTGGAAGCTCTGCAAGATGAGAAGCATTACTGGAGAAGCAGAGGAGAGATAGTGACAGATGGCCTTAGGGTTGTGCGTTAGAACCTCTGTGGACTCCCTGGAAGTTTCTACATTGTCTGCTCTGCGAGTCCTTCTCAGAGTAGAGGTTGCCGTGTCGCATCAGAGCTAGGACAGGCTTGTCAGTGGGTCACGAGGCTGTCTGCCGTGTGTCATGAAAGCAGTCATTGCTCTAGCATGGAACTAGCAGCTTGCTCTTCCCTGGGGATGAGAGCTAGACCAGTGTGTAGTGCAAGGGAGGATTACTCAACAGGAGCTGCAAATCTTGAAAGAAGGAAAGCAAACAACAGTCTGAAAAGATGCTGCAGGGCATCCGAGCAACTGGAGTTTCACTCCTGGTAGCGACATTTTCCCGTGTGTTCTCCTGATAGCTATAGGCAAAACCTTCCTGGGAGGGCTCCCCCTGAACAGCAAAGATCACGAGAAGCTGCCATGCTTCTCATGCCTGCCCTTAGGAAAAATGCCCCCTAAGTCTCTGATGCCTCCCTATGCTGAGAATGAGGACGCTCTGTGACTGTTTATGGAAGTTCCTTGGATAACTATAGTGAAAGGGCAAACAGCTTCCCAGCCGAGCAACTTCTCCAAGGCCTGGTAATCTTCACAAGGGCAGAGGCAGTGTCCATCTTACTTGTTATTTTATCCCAGCACTTAGCACAGTGCCTGGTATAGTCTATTTGTGCCTGGAATATGGCTTTCTTTGGATGGATGGGTGGATGGATGGGTGGGTGGATAGATGGGTGGATGGATGGATGGATGGATGGATGGGTGGATGGATGGATGGATGGATGGATGGATGGATGGGTGGATGGATGGGTGGATGGATGGATGGATGGATGGATGGGTGGGTGGATGGATGGATGGATGGGTGGATGGATGGGTGGATGGATGGATGGGTGGATGGATGGATGGATGGATGGATGGGTGGGTGGATGGATGGATGGGTGGATGGATGGATGGGTGGATGGATGGATGGATGGATGGATGGATGGGTGGATGGATGGATGGATGGGTGGGTGGATGGATGGATGGATGGGTGGATGGATGGATGGGTGGATGGATGGGTGGATGGATGGATGGATGGATGGATGGGTGGATGGATGGATGGGTGGATGGATGGATGGATGGATGGGTGGATGGATGGATGGATGGATGGATGGGTGGATGGATGGGTGGATGGATGGATGGGTGGATGGATGGATGGATGGGTGGATGGATGGATGGATGGATGGGTGGGTGGATGGATGGCTGGGTGGATGGATGGATGGGTGGATGGATGGATGGATGGGTGGGTGGATGGATGAAGTTCTCCAGTCTGTTGTGTTTAGTTCCTTTGTGTTCTTCGTCCACTCTAGCGAAGGAGCCAGCCCCCTTGCCCACCAATGCACACACACTCTGCACACCCTCTGGTATCTGAGTCAGTACCTGGAGATACTCCTTGCTGGAATCCAAGTTGGGTGTCCAGCCGTTGTCATCGCCATGGAGCCGGCTTTGTTGAGGTGTCCACCTCCCATCAGAGTAGGTAGATGAGGCACTGATCTGTTCATTAGCAATCCGGCCAGACTCCATTCCCAGAGGGACATTGCACTGAAAGTCTGGGGGATGGAAATGGTCAAGGGCAGAGTTAGGTCTCTCCACCTTAAACCCCTGGGACCCCCAGAACGCTGCTCCCTTCTAGGGATGAGTCCTTGCAGGCACTCCCTCATCTTAAAGACCTAATTATACACTCACATTTTAAAAACAACTATGCCAAGTCACAGAGATTGACAACCCCTCTGGGTCTGAAAGGAACTAAACTTGACCTAAAAGAAATCAGGCTGTGGATAAATAAGAATCATCACACAAATTAAAAATACAATCGAAAGCACAAGAACTGTTAGTGCTACAGGCTACGGATGCTCACAGTTTCCAGATGCACTATTATTGAAATACAGGTAAACACGTGATAGACTTGGGTGGGCTGGTACATCGTGGGAAGCCTGCTTTATTAATAAACACCCAGGAGGCACTTTTGTTTCTTCCTTTCTTTCACTCAACTGTCTCATGAGTTCTGGCGCAGAAGACAGACGTTACAAAGCAATAAATACCTGTGTTTGGGAGACCTCTCTGTAAGCAAAGGTGTGTCACTCTGTATTACCCTGCACCACCTGTCTGGGCAAATGGACCCAGAAGTCACTTCCCCTGGCCTTGAGCTGTCAGTTTAATTGCTGTCCTTCCTATGGATCCCACGGACACTGGTCAATATTTGTGTGTGCACGTGTCAGATAAGGACCAGCAATCTTTTTCAGGTATCAAACCTACTCTGTAGCTCTGTGACTGCACTGGCCATTTGCAGAACTTGGTGCAACTCACAATACTGTTTTTTTTTTTTTTTTTTTGCGGTACGCGGGCCTCTCACTGTTGTGGCCTCTCCCGTTGAGGAGCATAGGCTCCGGATGCGCAGGCTCAGCGGCCATGGCTCACGGGCCCAGCCGATCCGCGGCATGTGGGATCTTCCCGGATCGGGGCACGAGCCCGCGTCCCCTGCATCGGCAGGCGGACTCTCAACCACTGTGCCACCAGGGAAGCCCACAATACTGTTTTCTTGTCACTCAATCTTCAGGAGCTCTTTGAAGAAAAAAACAAAAGCAAAACCCAGAACAAAACCCAGCAGTCAGCCAGGCTGCCGTGTCTGCAGGTATGCACGTGGTAAGCTGTCTACAGCCATAGCAGGATTTGCCCAGCTCCACTCATCCTGAGAGTGTTCCTGTAGTCCTTCAAGTTATCATTTGGGCTTCTTGGTGAAAATGGCAGCACATCTTAAGCACATGTCCAAGAGGAGCTGATTTAAAGATGTAGCTCAGGGCAAGAGACTGATGGTCTGGGTTCAAAGACAGCAGGTTCCATGACCGCTGGGGTCAGCGTTATACTTTCTCTGTTTGCACATAGTAGAAGCTCAAAAAACTGTGTTTATTAGAAGAATGAACTGAAAGTCCAAGCAGTGTACCAGCCTAGTGAGAGAAACTCTAGCCAGGGTCAGAGATGTTTAATGTCAAAACATAGGTATATAGAGAGAGGTTTAAAATTGCTCAGTTTTTTGACAATGGTCACTGAGGCTTGGAGAGGGAAGAACACGGCCCCAGACTCAAAAAATGTTAGCCCAGGAGGGGACTCGATATAAATATCCTAACTAACCTCCCTTTCATTCTGAGCCTTGAGATGGCCCTGCGACATTCCACAGGAATAACTAATGCTTGGTATACATACTTTTTCTTTAAAGAAATGAGTAGCCAGATTGACATTTATCCTATTTTCATTAATCTCTGCCTAGCAAGAGGACACAGCTCCCATCCCCTGAGCTCAGATGCCACTGCAAATTCTGGAGAATTCCTATTGCCTTCTCTTGCAGGTCAGCCTCTCTTCCCCATACACCCTCACAGCCCTGAAGGGAGGACAGGACAGAGGTTCCCAACCGGCCGACTCACTCTCCAGAGGCTCTTGGTGAACCAGGTAGTAACGTGCAGAGAAGCCATCCTTGGCCACTGCCATGTCCGTGTGAAAGGTCAGAGAGAGGATCCCAGTGGCCGAACGGAGTTCAGAAGGTGTTCTGGTCCCACAGTACTTGCCAATCAGGGGTCCGACTGGACATGCAGGACAAAGAGAGGTCACAGAAATGGAAATGCCAAACTCCATTGGCCATACATTCTCCCTTCTCACAATTGCAAGTCATTCAATGGAGCATCACTTTGGATGCCTTGGCATAAAAGAGCAACCAGAGATTTGTTTTAAGAGCAATGGCTAATATTTTTCCTGCACATTAAAAAGTATTTCCACTGACCTGGCCTCATTCTGTTTTCACAGCCCTGGGAGGTGGACTGCAAAGGTATCATTATAATGCCTGTTTTACAGAAGAAGAAATTAAGGTTTGGAGAGGGCATGTGACTTTTCATTGTTCATACAGCTAGGAAATAGCAGAGCTGGGACTCCAACCCAAGTTTCCTGACTAAATCTTATGCTTTTCTCAGGAAATGAAATTGCTTAGCCATCAAGTCTTCCTTACAGTGCAGAATACTTAGAACGACTACAAGAGTGAAAGATTGGTTTCCTTGCTGATACTAAATATACCCAAGACTTATGCTGGTCTCCACCTGAGAAGTACAGGTTCCTCTTGGCCTTGGGGGGATGCACCTTTTACGCATCTATGACTATATAAATGATAATAAAATTACAGTAATTATAGTGATGATAATAGCAGCTTATTTATACAGATAAGACCCAGAGAGGCTAAGGAACTTGCCCAAGGTTGCGGAGCTGCTAATATCAGAGCCAGGATTCAAACTTAGTCAATCTGGCTCTAGAGTCCTATTTGGGCATAGAGGGTGGTCACTGAGTCACTCTCTATGGCAAGCCTGATGACTTGGAGCAGAAAAGAACATTACCTATAGGTTTTCTCATCCTCATCCAAGTATCTACTCAGTTTCCTCCTATCCTTCTCCAAAGAAATATCTTCAAGAGAGAAAACTGCCTTTCTACAATGTCTCTGAAGTCATCCTTGGTGAAGGATAAGAAGAGAAAGTCATCATGGGTCATAGATAAACCCTGAGGAACTTTAAAGTCTTTGTTCTCTCTCTTTTTTTATTGCTCCTAAAGCAATTAGCAGGCAAAGGCGAAGCTACTGAGAAGTGCCTGGTGATGGCGCCATCACTCACCATGGGGGATGCCATCCCAGATGTCCAGCCAATCGTATTTGCAGTCTCCCTCTCCCACCTGCAAAGGGTCGTGCTCCAGGTCAAAGGTCAGGAACTGCAGGATGATCTCCATCTTGGGTTTGGCCAGGATGGTGAAGGTGCAGTCCAAGTTGTGCGGGTACTTCTCGGGAAACCCGGGGGACTCGATGGTCCCGTTGGGGCTTGTGAAGTTCTTTGAACAATCTTCGGAGCCTGTATGTAAATGAGAACCATAGCATTAAGAGAGTGGAAGAGGATGCCTTTCTCTGCTGCCTCTGTCACATGGGTTATTTAAATGTTTGGGCCCAAATTTCCCTACTCACAGAGTTTTTGTTTCCACTGGAGTGGCCCTTGAAGCAACATACTTTTCACATCAACATTTCAAGCCATTAAGCCAGACCATCTTTAGGAGAGAAATTAGGCCGTAGCTCTACCTATTAGAGTAAGAGCAGCAATTGAGGATTTGGGAGGGGGGTGGTGTAGAAAGAAGTGTGTGTGAGATACAGGGAGGGAGAGAGAGAGATGGATTCTCTTGAAAAGAGGAACAGAGTCTTCTTTCTCAATTACTCAGCTGCTTGCTCCAGAAATGTAAGTTATTTCAATCCTCAAGGAAGGCTTGCTGATTGCCAGCAGGGAAAACAATGTTACCCCTTATTTATTGCTGACCTCAACACTGGCCCCTATTGTACCAGAGCCAACTTGGTGCCTCCATCTCCCTCCAAGATCCAAGGTGCCTCAGGGGAGGGGCAAAGGGGAGCTCGGGTCTCATTCATGTCATGACTATATTAAAACTAGCGGCTCTGTAGTGGCCAGACAATTAACAATTGAGGTTTGTAGCTGGTGGATCACAGCAGGGTTTGGGGATGTTAAAGGCCGCTCCAGCAGCAAGTTTGGAAAAAATGTGGCAGTGCATTGACATTTGGAAGGCTTCTGGTTCTTTTGTGGTGGGACGGCCTTTTTTCTCTCCTAAGCTCTTGTGTCTGCTTTCTTGGGGCTCATGGAGGCGTCTTATTAAATGCTGCACACATTCGCATCCTGGTGCAGGCTTGGACCGCAGCGGGAGGGAGCTCGTAAAAGGATTACAGCCACTGTCTCCCCTAATGCCTCAAGGTGGAGTCACATTAAAAGGGCCCTCATGTGCTGTAACCCAGCCACCATTTGCCAGGGTCGCCTGGGACGGTCCCAGGACACTGCAGCCCAGACCACGGGCCCAGGGAGCTGCACGGAGCCGGAAGTTTTGCAAGTTAACGGGATGAATGTAAATGCTGCACAATTAGCATTGATTTCACTAGTTCTGATTTTAAAATTGAAAAAGGGAGCAGTATTTACGAGGGGAATAATAGGCACTGTAAGCATGAAGGAAAAACACAGAAATACTAGATAAACTAGGTGTTTACTGGCAGAAAGTGTCCTCTGGGGATCCCACTGAAATATAACTGCGTGATGTCAATACGCTGATCTTAGCCTGCAGCGATGTCTTTATCCGTGGCTCCTGCAGCAGCCCCTCTGCGATTCTCTTTATTGATGATGGCTTTCTGGAAAGCGGTAAATGTCTGACTTGGAAAAGGTGCCATGCAAATAAGTGGGGGAGGGGATGGACACTTTTTTTTAGCATCAGACGGGAAGTTCCAATATCCCTGCTCACCCTTCCATCACCTCCGCCCTTCCAGCCAGCACTGAGCCTTGGCAGGGTGGGAACCCAGGACACCTGGGGCGAGAGCTAATCTTTTCAGGATTCTTCTTCAGAGGCTCTCCAATGCTGCATCCCAGAGGCTTTGTGTTCCATCATTCTGAGGCCAGGTGGCCCAGTGGGCAGCCAGGCTTGGAGGCAGGAGATGAGATGACCTGTCCCCCAGTTTGTTTACCACGGAGCCCCCAGTTTTGTTTACCATCAGGACCCCAGCTTCTGAAAGCCTCCTGGACGGTCCAGGATGAGGCAGTTTAGCAAAGCCAAGCCAGCTGGCAGGTCTTCAGGTGGCTGAGAGGGATTTTGAAAAGGTTAGCGTTTATGGCTGCTGGGCCACTTTGCCAGAGGAAATTAACTCTATTCACAAGTTGCTTCTAGAAAAGGCGTCCTGACACTCCCTCCTAGCGTTTGCCCTATTGTCATTCCTTTCCAAGGCAAGGGGAATCACGCCCCCCGCCACCCCCCGGAGTGGGGAATTTATAGTGGAGTCTTTCTTTAATCCCTGTCATCCATGGGGGACAGGCGCTTCCACAAAGGACACTTGGAAAGCCCAAGAAAGGCCTGGAGAATGTGAGATTCTAAAGTACCCACAGTTTCCAAGGTTCTGTGGCCCTTTAATGGACTGGAGAGATTTTTTCAATCTGACGTCCTTAAGGCAAAAAGAAAAAAAAAAGTGTGTATCTATCTCTGACATATGGCTATACACGGGTGTATCCTGTGGCTTGTTTTGAATGAAGTAGAAAAACAGTTTTATCCTTTTCATGCAGAAAAATCAAGCCTGTCCATTACAATCGTGCATCCATCTATAATTGCACCATCTTGCTGTTTGGACTATGGTCAGTGTCAGAAAGCAGGCAGCTGAATATCAAATGTGGAGAAGAGATCTCAGGAAAGGGTGTCCATCCCTGGGACAAGGGTTGAGTCTTGCAGTTATCTACCTAATCCAAGATGCTTTTCTGCATGTGTTAAAAGGATTAAAGTTGAAAAAAATAGCTCAGTCAATAAATACTCAAGTTCATGCAATGCTAAAATTGTCCATAGAAGCTGGGGGATTTGGGCTGCAGTGAATGATTTCATACCAAAGGACTGTGGTATGAAACATGCCCACTCCGTGGTTTTTCACTGTAAATTGTACGATAACTCTGAAAGCAGAAGAAGAATCTGCATACAACAAGGCTATTGAAAACATGGTGGATTTATCCAAAGATGAGTTCAGGCTGACCACAAAGGTAAATCCAGTTCTTCAATTTAGGAAGTGGGAGTAGGGGGCACCCCAGGTTTTCTCTGTCTGTGAATAACCCGAGATTTCAGTTTCCAAAATGTCACTGGGCACCAGGAAAGAAAACTTGATCTTGAACTTTGGTCAGAAGACAGGAAACAAACACACAAAACTCCCCACATTTTCCAGTGATTCAGTTTCCAATGTTACTTTTAAAATTATTTTAAAATTCCTTTCTCTGTTCTGCTTATGATTTGGTGACTTGGGATCACTTAAGTCAGCGAGTTGTTTGGTTTACCCTTTTATATGTGGACCGTCTGGTCATACACAGACTCTTTCATAAACCACTTCATTCAGGGCAGACGTGAACCTCCCTCTCCAGCCACTTACCCCCATCTGTACTGAATTGTGAGTTTATTTCTGTCAGTATAACTCTGCAGCAGAGCCCTGCCTGGGCGATGTGCTGTCGAAGGCTTCCAGAGTTTTCTGTACAGTTGTGTATCTGTTTATAGTTCCCCCTTCTCTCTCTTTATGAATCTGACTAGCAAACACAACTGTGTTTGTTTGGATTTCTTCAGCATGTTCACGCGTTTCTTTCATGTTCTGTGGATGACATAACTTTGTGTATTTTCTCTCAGGGCTCCAACGGTGGAGATCGGGGTGTGGGACGTGGCACCTGGAAGAATGTTCACCTTCCTAAACTTCTCAGGTTTGAACTTGGCACGCCCCGCCCCCTGCACATATACGTGCTTTATGAGGGTTGACTTTGAGGCTGAGAGTTGTTCTCTCCAACGGGCACGATGGCATGTGTGAACAGCGCCGAGGCCACTGGGTTCTCACCTCTTTCTTACATTCCCCAGAAGAATGGCTGTTGTTGGCCGGTCTGTTACCTCCCGCGGCTGCAGTCATCTTTTTCTTCCTTCTGTGGGCAATCCGAGGCCTTAAAGTAGACTGCCTCACTTCTCCATGCCCAAGCCACCTTCCTTGGCTGGCTCCTTTGTTTCTAGGCTTGCTGCCTCATTCAAAATCCTACATCATCAGCCTGTCCTCAAAAGAGCAATGCTGAGTTATGATACCCTCTGTGTGTTTTGTCCTTTAATATCGACTCTTCAAATTTGCATGATGGCTAGAGCTAACATCACGTTTTTGTGTCGATTTCTGGAGGATGTGGCACCCTCCTTTGTGAAATACTAAGTTGGGAAACATGAAACAGAGATGAGCTGGAATGATCCTCCCCACCCTTGTTCTGACTTCCGGTGGCCAGCTCCCTGGATGCCCTTGCTTGGAGCTGTTTTCCTTTCATGGTCAGTGCAGTGGAGCTGACTGGCAGCTTTAGCACTGGGGACCTAGCTACCTAATAGACTTCCCAGATAACCTGCCGGCAAGCCACTCAGTATCTTCCTCACTTTCACATCCATAGCATGTTAATCATACCTTCACAGTTATTCACTCTGCCTCATATTATAACAATAGTTTACCTTGCAATTTACATTATCAATTTACACATATTCATCCAATAACATAGACTGTGCATCTGTTCTGTGCTGTGGGTTTACACACTGTCTCCCCAACCAGAAGAGGGCAAACACCCCGTTTCCTTCCTTCCTCTCTTCTCTCTCCCCACTAGTCCCCAGCAGAGGATGGCGTAATGTGGGGTCCATCAGTGCCGGTGGCACTGACTAATCTGAATCTCACATAGGACTCAGGGGAATGCGGCTGAGGCGATTTGGCAGCCTCACACCAGCCCGAGCCACTGGACACACAGATTGTCAGTCCCTGTGACCTCACGTAATCAGCAGCACGATGACCCGTGGCAGACGGTCCTTCTTGGGACTCGTGCCCTGGGATGCTCCCGGCTCCCACTCTGGCTCCAACCTTTCACTGGATTCTATGATCTTGTTCTCAGGCAGACAAATCTGGCAAATATTTAGACAGAGTGGATATAAAAAGTGCTTTCAGCAGCTACCACTTCCTTTCAAGAATTGTTTGGCGAAAAAGAAAATATATATGAATAGTTCCCCTCATACTGAACTCAACAGGCGCCGGACTTGGGCCCCTCGATGACAAGGCTGACAGCCTCCCCTTTCAGCAGACTCTGTCCATGAGTTGTAAAACCTGGGCTGCTGGAGAGGGAAACACAGTCGTAGACGGGGTGGGAGCCCCTGAGGTGGGGGGATGGGCAGGGGTGAGGGGAGAACTGGAGGATAAACTTCACTTGGCCTCAAGATAATGAGCTCACACATGGGGGGGAAGGGCACGCTGCTCGGAGTGCTTGCGTGGAGATGCTGAACCAGCGACTTGTGAATCAAAGTCGTCTCTACCCAGTTATGGATATTAAGCATTGGCCCATATTCTTAGGATCTAAAGTAATCTAAGGGGGACCTCATGGAAAGCAAGTAGTCAACTTAAAAGAAGGGCAATGTGCTTCTCCTCTCTTTCTGCTATCTTTTTCAGGGTGTTGGCTTCACTGGCATTTAGGAGGTGTGGGTTCAATGGGTAGACGTGATGCAGTGGAACAGCAAGGGAAATTCCTAGGAGCCATATTTGGGTGTAAAAGCAACTGTGTGACTTTGCTGGTGGTAGTGGTGGTGGTGGATCATAGTAAGATTTTTAGAGACTCCTAACACTGAAAAGATGATGTCCTTCCATCCCATGTAATTCCAAAGAAAGGCTGTGTTAAATCATGAAGTAATTAGGAGGACGTTTAACCGAGTTTTGTTTTTACCATGAAGATTATTGTGACTTTTTTTAAAAAACACACAAAAATCAAATTCTTTCCAAAAGTGTTTTTCTACGTAACAGGTTCTATTCTTTCGTTGCCACAAACAATGTTTATCTGCCCAACATGCTGCCCCCAAGCACTAACCGGGCAGCTCTCCCTCTTAAATTGGCTGGTAACTTAAACTGGCTTTTCATCTCAGGCTGTCTCCAGATTCACCTTGAACCTCTCTTCCCTCCATCAACTTGCTTAGGCTGGATAAAATTAGAACCCTTACCACCTGTATCAACCCCCTGGGCTCCATCTATGAGCACATAACTATTACGTCGTTCCCGCAAACAGCGCCCCATGGCCAGACACAGAGGGCGGAGTCCCATCTTCTCTCCACCCATGACCGCACTGACCTGTCTTGAAGATCTCATAGCGGAGGGAGAAGCCTGCCCCCTGCCGGGCGTAGTCGGAGGTGAACTTGATGTAGAGGACCGAGCCCGAGGAGATAATGGTGGGTGGGGCGATGTTCCCACAGTGCTTTCCCAGGAGGTCTGCGGATTCGCTGTCCCCGTCCCGAATCTCAATGAAGTCATACCTAGGTACGGATGGCACAAAGGGGCACATATGAGAAAAGACCACTTTTAGGAGATGAAAAGGACTATTTTCTCCCTCCAGCTCAGGTGCCTCCATCCACTTCTAGACAGTCAGGTGTTTCGTATTCATCAAAGGGCACTTATGTTTGCTTGTAGAGACTGGCAAACATAGATATAGGAAGTTGCATTGCTTTCTGAAAGCCACACAGAATGAGCACCTCAGTGGATGGCTAGACTTCAAGGCCTTATCTCTTGCTCACATAAGAGCAGTAGCATCATTCTATCAAATGTCTCAAATATTTTTTTCTACGTGCGGTAGCATCATTTTTATTTCCATTATGATCTCTCTGAATCGTAGTCTTTTCTTCTTAGCTCTGTGTCTCTGCATGTTACTTAACCCTTCTGAGCGTCAATTTCTTCATCTGTAAGATGAGGATACAAATATCCACTTCAGGGGATTGGGATGGAGATGGAATGAAAAAAGGTAAGGAAGGTGCTAGGCACCGAGTCAGGCACGTGGGGGCTGTTTCAGAGAGATTCGTTTATGTTCCTGCCTCTTCCTCAAGTTCAGTTCTCTCCTGGGTCATTTGCTCTTCTCTTTAACGTTTAGTGACAAAGACTCCCCAACCGTGGGCCACTTGCCTCCCTGAGATGACTCCGCGAAGTTCACAACAGCAGTGTCTATCTAGTTAACAGCACGTTTTTAAAAGGGGTCAGCACCACATTAGATAAGGCAATAAAAACCTTTCTCCAGGGGCTTCCCTGGTGGCACAGTGGTTATGAATCCACCTGCCAATGCAGAGGACACAGGTTCGAGCCCTGGTCCGGGAAGAGCCCACGTGCCGCGGAACAACTAAGCCCGTGCGCCACAACTACTGAGCCTGCGCTCTAGGGCCTGTGAGCCACAACTACTGAGCCCATGTGCCACAACTACTGAAGCCCTCGCACCTAGAGCCCGTGCTCCGCAACAAGAGAAGCCACCGCAATGAGAAGCCTGCGCACCGCAACAAAGAGTAGCCCCCCGCTCGCGGCAAGTAGAGAAAGCCTGCGCACAGCAACAAAGACCCCAATGCAGCCAAAAATAAATAAATAAATAAAATTTTTTTTAAAAAACACCTTTCTCCAAAAGCAGGGGGTGAGTCATGGGCACCCAGCACCTCTGAGCATATAACTATTAGCAAGAGGCAGAGTGGGCTGCCTTCCCCACCCTGAGGCCTGAGTTCATGTCAAACAGAACCAAACTGGCCCGGGTTGGGGAAGACACCTCAAAGACATCCTTGGCTAGGTTCCTACTGTGCCATTTTATCTGTACGGATGCACATTTTCAGCTTTGGTGTGTGGTCTGGCAATCCTCACTGTCCCGCGTCTGTGCTCCTTGTCTGGGCTCCCAGGGAATGCTCCTGTCACAGCTGTTGACGTGGAACATTTCTTCCCCACCAGCTCCCTCAAATTGCTGGCCTCTGTACCATTATTTACTGAAAACCATCCATCTCCCTCTCTCTCCCTGTTTATTTATTTTACATCAACCTGTTAAAACAACATGTCCAAAATCTCTTCTTTTGGGGTAAAGAGAGGGACTGGGAAGGCTACCCTCCCTGGGATGTGCCACAGGTGGCCTGCAGAAGTGACTTGTTTGAGCTGGAGTGGCCTGAGGCCTCACCACCGCCCCTGGGAGCCATATTTCAGATGGCTCAGCCACTTCCAAATAAACAGGCCTTCGAAGGGAGTATACGGAGTGGACCAGGGTTAGTTCATTCTTAAACCCCAGAGGGCTGGAATCCTACAGTCCAAAGAATCACAGAAGCTGGTTAGAGTCTAGAGAAGAGGAGATGGCAGGGTTTTCCCCCAGGAGCTCTGAAGAGATAGACACAGATTGGGAAAGGCAAGGTGGGGGGAGGTGGGTGGATCTGTTTAGGTCTTGTGATTTCAGTGTGGGAGACGGTGCTGACTTTGAAAATGTGCTTCCTCACTTCCAAAACAGCAGTGAAAAGACACTTAGTTTGTTCTCAAAGGAAATTCCCCCAAAACTTCTGGAAAACCCCTCCTTTGTATTTCCACGATGAGGTAAGCACTGTTGGACAGTCACTCTCAGCTGAGTAATGGTGATGCCTTCTTTACCAGGGTGCACAACGGTGGAGAAGCACCTATATCCATGGAGCAGACATTACCCAGCTTGCCTGGAGGAGCCAGTGTCCCCCTAGCCCACCCCCACCCCTGAATTAGACAGAACAGGGTTTGGATCCCAGCTCAGACTTATTAGCTGCGTCCCCTCAGGCAAGTTACTCAACCTTTCTGAGCCTCAGAAATGGGGAAAATAAGAGCAAAACAGGGCTACTAGAATTTTTCTCCTAGGGTTTTTCTGAAAGTTAAATGACCCACGTCATCTGTATAAAGTGTCCCAGCACGTGCTTCATGAGTGTTCACAGGGATTTGTTGTATTTTCACACCCATTTCAGAGCAGAAGCAGCTGAGCCATAGTGCAGAAGTGACTTTCCCTAAGAGACAGAGAAAGTGAGTAGAGATGCAGTATAAGAGGGAATGTACATCTGTTCAAACATCTTGGAGGGCATTTCGGCAAAAATGTGAAAAGAGTTAATATGTACACATCCTTTAATCCTAGCAATCCCGCTGCTAGGATTTTTTCCTAGGAAAATAATCAGACAATTGTGCAAAGATGTATATGCATTTTGTGTGTATTTATTTTAAAAAGCATGTGAAAAGTGAAAAGATGCTTTGTTTATAAACAGCATTGTGTCTAAATGTCCAACAGCAGTGGTGGGTAAATGAATTTTGGATATTTATAAAATGGAATACTCCACTGCTATAGTAAAGGTGTTATAGGTCTAGTGTTGTTTTTTTTTTTTTTTTTTTTTTGCTTTTAAGGAAAAATGTCCACGATATATTGTTACGTTGAAAAAAAGTAGATTTTTTTAAAAAGTATGCTTTAATATATATATAGGTATATATATTTCCTTGCATATACATACAGAAAAAGTCTGGAAGAATATAGACTAAAATAGGGACTTCCCTGGTGGCGCAGTGGTTAGGAATCTGCCTGTCAATGCAGGGGACACGGGTTCGAGCCCTGGTCCGCGAAGATCCCACATGCCATGGAGCAACTAAGCCCGTGAGCCACAACTACTGAGCCCGCGTGCCTAGAGCCTGTGCTCCGCAGCAAGAGAAGCCACCGCAATGAGAAGCCTGCGCACCGCAAGGAAGAGTAGCCCCCGCTCGCCGCAACTAGAGAAAGCCCGCGCACAGCAACGAAGACCCAACGCAGCCAAAAAGAAAGAAAGAAAGAAAGAAAGAAATTTAAAAAAAAAAAGAATATAGACTAAAATATTAACAGTGGTGAGATATATGGATGGTGGGATAATTTGTAATTTTTACTTTCTTCTATTATGTGAACTGTTTACAGCGAGCCTGCATTTCTTTAAAATATATAAAATAACGATACTTCCATAAAGAATTTTTTCCAAAGTAGAAGAGCTGAGAAAAATAATCCAGCTCTCAAAATCTTGCAGATAAAAAACACCGTCGTCGGGCCTCCCTGGTGGCGCAGTGGTTGAAAGTCCGCCTGCCGATGCAGGGGATACGGGTTCGTGCCCCGGTCTGGGAGGATCCCATATACCGCGGAGCGGCTGGGCCCGTGAGCCATGGCTGCTGAGCCTGTGCATCCGGAGCCTGTGCTCCGCAACGGGAGAGGCCACAACAGTGAGAGGCCCGCGTACCACAAAAAAAAAAAAAAAAAAAAAAAAAAAAAAAAAAAAAAAAAAAAAAAAAACACCGTCGTCATCATGACAATCATCAACCATCTCACAGAATCACCGTAAGGACTAAATAAGACATAGCTTGTTGGAGCACCTAGAATAATACCAGGGACATGGCCCACACTCAGTGAATACTTAAAAAAATTTTTTTTAAAGACTACCAGATAGCTCCAATGTTTGTGTTGCCAATTTCTATAGGAAGGACAGAAAAAGGCCCTGACATCCCACTGGCTTGTTCATCAGAAGCGGGGGGTTTTACCTGGTTGCCTAAACACCCATGGAGTAATTTAGGGGATTAACAGAATCAGTGATAAAGCAAGGCTACCCAGCACATGTCATAGCTATAAACTTGCCTCAATTTACTCAATGGATATACCACCCAAATCCTTTTGGGTAATGCGGCCAGCTGCAAATACATCCTTACATATCTACGTACACATATAGTGAAGAGAGACATTTTTGAAAAAGGTTCATATAAATCAATCATATCATACAGTTTCTCTCTGAGCTTGTTATTTAAAGGACCCCTCTGGTGAGTCCTTTTGTGAAGTAAATAATCAGTCCTTACTTGAACTTCTTAGAAAAACTGGATTTTCCTATTCAGTTTGCTTGAGGGGAAAGCGACCCAGTCACAGTTTGGCAGCTAACACCCCCCTTCCCTTCAGTGTTGGGGTTCTGCCCTGTAGACAAGCCCCAGCTAACCACCAGGTCTTCTGGCTGGGGTTTTTGTATGAAGGGCATATTCCAAATGACATGCTGACTCCACACAGAATGTTTCATTTACCTCCTGTGTGACTGATTCATTTGGGGAAATTTTTTCTTATCAGGGATTTGTTACAGCTGGAGTAAATCTCCTTAGAAATTTCAGTGTTGTCAGGTTCATTTGTGAAGACCTAGCAGAGACTTAGGAAATTTGTGGCCTTGGAATAGATCTGACTTTGCATCTAGCATCTAATAACCAGCATTTGTTTGGTAAAGGAATCTGGGCTGCAAACTCAGAGCTCACCCCGATAGTCAAGTAGGATAACCTGAAAAGCCATTCCTCTTATTCATTTTCTGGAAGGAAACAGAAACCAGCTAACAGACATATTAACTATTGTGTTTGCATTTCATTATTCCTAATCTCCCTCGGATGAAAAAATTCCTTTCAAAGCTTTAACACTACCTTTTCTTATTTATTTACTTTCCTAAGCCGAAGTAGCCATCTCTACTCCAGTTCTTTTTTTCTCTCTAAAATGGTTCCCCGAGTACCTTTTTACTTTTCTCTTCACAGATTCCGACATCTGTATGTGGAGCATTTGTCTAATGAATGCTTTCTGTACTTTCTTTCTTGACTTCAAAGTCTTAATTTCTCTCCCCAAATCCACATTTTGGGCGTGGGAATCTTGATGGTGGAATTAATTATAAGAGTCCACAGGAGAGATATGAAAAAGCAACAGTCTCATCTCTTCTTCTCATCACTAGGCAGACATGAAAAGAAGCTTTCTACTTTCCATAACTCTATCCACACTTGACGCTGCCCAGCAGGCCACCAAAGGCTGGGTCAGCCAACCGAGGCTGTGCTGGAAGATTTACCACATGGAGGCCCCTTCTCCCAGGGCTGGATAATGTCTAGCCCCATCCAGAGTCTACCTTTATGGATGTCACATAGAACGGCTTGTGAGGGGATTTCTATATCATAGGCAGAGTACTTAGCTGCTCCAAGGAAGAATGCTGTGCCCATTCTATGGGATTTGTCTACACATCTAAGCACCTCTGCACCCAAGTCCTGAAGCCATAAACTTTGCCAACCAGGCAATGCCTCCTCTCATGCTACTTGCATCATGAATGTTTAAGCCATCACGTCTCGGACATGGCAAGGTTTTTCCAGCCCCTGGGCTTTGCACTTTCTCTTCCCTCTGCCTGCCATACTCTTTGTTAGCTTTTGCTCTGTCTGGTACCTTCTCATTCTTCTGAGTGCGAATGTCACCTCCTCTGAGAAGCCTGCCCTAGTTACCCCATTTCAGCTGGCATGCCCTTATTTTCTGCCTCACCACCCTCTCATTGCCTTTCTGACTGTTACCATAATCTGTAAGGTTTTGTCAATATACTTTATTTGTTTAGAATCTGTGTCCTCCACTAGACAATAAGCACCATGAGGGTAAGAACCTCACCTTTTCACGGATGAATTTATAATACTTGCACAGTGCCCAGTACATAGGAGAGCTCACTAACTTTCTGTTGAGTGAATAAATGATTGAGGAACCTGAGGTGGACATTACATGTTAAGAAGAACGAACTCTGCTTTCTGAGGGGTTCGGTCTGTTTTACACTCTGCATTTGTGCACCAACACACTCACTGAACTATTCTGGTTGTATCTGGAAACCAAAATGTTGCCTTGGGACTTGAAAACATGAAATACAACATTTTGAGTGGAAGAAATATCTCAAATCATGCTGACAGCATTTTCTCTATTAGCGGCAAACAAATCAACCATAATTAAAATGCTGTCAAAGTGATTTGAGGTTTTTCTCACACTTTCAAAGTTCCATATTTCATGAGTAGATTATCCAGGCCAGAGAATTTACCACCTCCTGGAGTGCCTTTCTTACAGGAAGCTCAAAGACATCTACAAACACTGTCTTATTAATCCTTACATTAAAACCTGCAGGGGGAGGGGCTTCCCTGGTGGCGCAGTGGTTGAGAGTCCGCCTGCCGATGCAGGGGACACGGGTTCGTGCCCCGGTCTGGGAAGATCCCACATGCCGCGGAGTGGCTGGGCCCGTGAGCCATGGCCGCTGAGCCTGAGCGTCCGGAGCCTGTGCTCCGCAACGGGAGAGGCCACGACAGTGAGAGGCCCGCGTACCGCAAAAAAAAAAAAAAAAAACCTGCAGGGACAACAGGAGGAAAAAATAACACTGTCATGCACAACTTTCTCAAAGAAGAAGCTGCCTGAGATCCTAAGAGTCTGTGAAGTAGGTCTGCATGATGCTGAAGTTTCTGGTCAATTCAGGCCCAAAGCCAGGTCACCTGGTCTCCAGCTTAGTAGGGACATCCAGCTTTTATGGAGAAATCAGCGAGCTGTCAGGTCGTACCACTTTTATAAGAAGCTGGTATATCAATGAGAAGACTCCCATTTACTGAGCATTCACAGTGCACTAGATCCTTGCTCCACGTAGACACTATTTCATTCAACCCTCACTTAATACACACCAGGCCCTGATATGATTACCATCCATTTGCAGATGTAGAGGCTGAAGCTCAGGGAGATGAAGTGACCTGCCCAAAGTCACACGACAAGGAAAGGCCAGAGGCAGGCTTTGCCCAGGCGGTTTCACTCCAGGGCACGCTGACCTCACCTCTGGCCTCTGGCCTCGTTGTTGCATGAAGATTGGAGTGCAGTGGGAAGGCCAGATTGCCAGAACACTGTAACATCATAAGGTGCCAGGTGCAAAGACACCTCTCCGTCTCAGTCAGAGACTTAACAGAATCTCACTCTTTTTATCTAGCTGTTTTGTTTAAACAAAGCCTGTAGGACTTGCCAAATTTAATAGACAAATCACCCATAGATGTAGTGAATAGATTTGGAATTCACAGTTTCAAGACTCATCTAGTAGAAATCCAGCTTGTAAGTGTTCAGATGGGATAACATATTAATTTTTGTAACTGAAGTATTTTTATAAGTACATATATACCCATATGTGAACATATGGTCCATTGGGTGAGAAAACAGTATCCTGTGTATTTATACACTCTTATAGTATCATCTAGAGCACATATTTTTCAGCCCATGGATTTCCAGTAGGGTCCACAGATGAGCCTTAGTAGGTTGGGGAACCCCTACAATCCTACGCAGAAATTTTGTGTGTTTGTGTGTATGCACATTTTCCTAGGGAAGGGGTCTGGGGCCAAAAAAAATTTTTTTTAATTGCACAGAAACATATCTGTCTACAGGGGTGTGCGTACTCTGGGAAATGCAGTACATGGGTTTTGTGGACAGACCCAGCTGGTTCTTGGCACATGCCAGTGGTATGATTTCAGGCAAGGCATTTATCTTCTCTGAGCCTCAGTTTCTTCATCTATAAAATGGAAATAATAATACGCCCCACCTTGTGGGATTGTTGAAAGGTTCGTGAAGGTATATACAGGCCCAGCACAGCACTGGATGCCTTAGAAAGTGCCTGCGAGGCACTGTCCATTTTGATTATTACCTGGGTTCTACAAAATAGGATGGCAGACTTGGGGGAGAGAAGAGTTACATACACACGATGCTTTGGAAACTGAACAGGTGAAGAGGAAATGAAAAGTAATAAATTTAGAGACAGTCTCAATGTTCCCCAACCTCAGTGCTACAGAGGGTGGTTTCGAAAAATCCTCCTCCTGTACAAACCTATCAACAGTGCTTCATCACTTGAGTTTTTGAGAATTCGTTTCAGTCTCATGTTTCCGAACCCAGACTATGGAACCAGCCAGCCAGGCTGGGTTCAAAACTACCTCCACTCCCATTTGCTGGGTCTTGAAGAGCTAGGCACTCAACCTCCCTAGATTTGGTGAGTTAATGCACGTCAACAGCTCAGCACAGGGCTAGGCACGTAGTAAATGCTCAATAAATAAACGTTAGTTGTTATTGCTGCTGCTGTATCATTATTTGTTGCTGTTGTCTAACTCCATATCATTATTATGTCTTACCTAACTTATTACCATTATTTGCTAACTCCAAGGACTCACACACCGCATCGGTTTGTGTATTAATAGCGGCTGTTGGCACTTTCATTTTCTTCCTTTATTTCTTCCCATCCTGAATCTCTGATATTTTGAGCTTATTAGCAATCCCCTCACAGCCAGGGTCACCAGGGCTCTTTAGAAGGGAGGAAATCTGACCACCCAGCAAAGGAAGTATGCAAAGAGAACAACCCAAAACAAACTGAAGGAGTTATTCCAAAAAACCTTGAAGGCAAGAAAATGGAAACTACAAACAGCATCTATTTATAATTGCTGGTCGTTTTTCCGCAGAATCCCTGGGATGATGGAGAGGGCCCGCCGGTCTCATTGTTCCTGGCGGAGCAGGTTGCCAAGAACACCTCGCAACGTGAGGAAGGAGGCCGCTCCAGACACCGTGTCTGATAAGCCTCACTGTAGATGAACTTTCAGAGAATCAAGGGCACACAACAAAGCCTGCGTCACTTCTCCCTGACCCTCTGGCCACACTCCACTCCCTCCACTGACCGGCTCCCCAGCAAGCACATTCCTCAGGTCCTGTGGCCACAGATCTCCTCTGTTCCTGCAGACAGGCTTGGATGGAACGTATTTGCTTATGCAAGGAAGGACTTTCCAAGCAACCGGTGCTAATGTGAAGTTCAAGGCTTTTGGGCAGGCTGTTTTCAGCAGGACTGTTGAGTCTTTCTGTCTGCTCTATGCATCTATAAAATCCTCACCCTCTGCAGTCAGCTCAAAGGACCCCATGCTAGCACTTTGTAACAATATCAGGGTAGAAAGCAGATAAGAGTAGCCCACAATGTGTGTCCATTCACCACTAGGCTGCTGCTCAGATGGGAAGGTGAAATGCAGCAGGGCCAGAGACTTGCTGAATTGTTCTAAGCTGGCCTGGGTCAATCGGACATGCCTCAGTTTGCCTCGTCTCATAAATGGCTCCAGGGACCATGCCTCTGTGCCTCTCAGGGCTGACAGGTAAGGACAGAAGGTGACTGGAGCACTGAGGGGAAATCAGGGTACACCGTCCCTTGGCCTGGCGTGCCAGCAGCGTCCCTGAACTTGGCCAGGTGAACGGTTCCCTCTGGGACGGGTGCTCCCCAACCCTGGCTCCCAGAGGGTCTAATTGTGAGAGTGAATCATAACCTCTCCATCTGTCTGAAAAATGGGAGCCTGCTGGGAACAAGGTGTGCTGGGCACTAGGGAATCAACCACAGCATCGAAAAAGTCCTTTATATGTTTTCCTGGGATCAAGGCTCCCAGTCATTTTTCTATCCCCCTTTGCTGGCATCCAGCCACCATAACAAAAGTCAGAAAGTACAAAGCTTGTCTGAAAAACGTGCCAGGCGGAAATGCAAGCAGGGGACAGCCTGGGGAGTAGGTGGCAGGTGTGACGAGCCCTGTCCTTGCATTTCATTCACCCTGAGCTTCAGGTTACAGAGCTCAGAGTTTCTCCCCCGCTCCAGGGGCAAACTTGTCACTACTGTGCAAATGCAAAAAGCACGGTGATGTGGAAATGATGGGCCTGCACTAACGTCCAAGCAGGAAGGGGCTGTTGCCACGCCAGGGTGGAGACTCTGAGGCCAGCGCTCGAGGGCCAGTCAGCTGGGACTGCTTGCACCTCTCCAACGGCCGCTTGGTAAGCTTTCGCCAATGGCTGTGTTCTGAAGGCCCCGGGGCTGTCAGAGCAAAAGCAGGCCTGTCCACGCAGGACACGTGAAAGCACTCGCCTCTCCCCATCATGGAAACGCCCCTCTGTTCCGGAAGAACCAGCTGCCGTTTGGAGGGGCGGAGTAGAAGCTGTGAAGGTTCAGAATGTTGGATGCTCTTGGCTGAAGGCTCAGTCAGACCAGAAAGAAAGATGCCTAGAAAGGACACCAGCTCCCGCAAGAAAGGGAACCAGATTGCAGGAAGTCTACTCACGGGATGGGAACGGTGTGAGTCAGACCTTAAAGGACTTTTATTTATCCCACAGCCAGAGCACGCTGTTTGCTCTGCGTGCAGAGCTGCTGGCTGGCGCGAAGGTCACTTCCTTGCGGTGGCCGGCAGGGTCCTCACAGCGTGGGGAGGCAGCATCAGCGCCAGGGAAGAGCTCTGGGGGCCGCACAAGGAGAAGAGCCCTTGCGGGCAGTAGAGACAGACCCCCCCCCCAGAAGAGGAGTCAGTACCCCGACATTTAACCCAGCAGCCTGCCTGGAGGCTGGGACTAAATCCTGTATCTGCTTGGACCTCAGTTTCCCAGCAGATAAGACCAAAAAAATAATGGTACGTCCTTACCCTCCTTCTGCTCTCAAAGGGATGACACAGGGATAAATCACCTTGAACATTTAGATGAAAGGTGCTCTATAAACCCGAGGTCTCATCAACTGTAATTGTTACGGTAATTATTTTAATGATAATAATGATGATAACGGCGGAGGGGGTAAGCGGCGGAGGGGGGGCGGGGCGGACGAAACCTCCTACCTTGAGACCAAGAAAAACCCTCCCGTTAAAACCCGCGGCACGGATTCCCTCTGCTCCTAGGTCTCAACCATCTCTTTCAAACTGCCAGTTCCTGGGCTGAAATATGATTTACTCCTTTCCTTTCCAACAAAACAATGATTTGTTCCACCGTTTTCCCTCTTGCTCACTCCCCGCTGTGTCTGGCTTCACCCTGACAGCTCAGCCATGGGCTGTTTCCAGGCCTCACTCACCCTCCACGACTCTGGTGCAGCTCCGCTGACACTAAAGGCAGGAGAATTCTCTCTGTGTGAGGAATCAATTACTTCCGCTGACACTCTATTACCAGCCCTCACATCTTCGGATTCCAGACGGAGAGTGAGGTGATGGGGGAATGACAGGGGATTTGAAGAGGGTGGCAAGGGGGCTGTGCGGGACAGGGGCGGAGGTGGATGACAGGGAGGCAGAGAGAGACAACTGACTGAGAGGCAGGCCTCCAGCTTGCAGTTAAAGACACAGAAAGCTCTCTCCCTCCTTGACTGCCCTGTCGGCATCCGGAGGTGACCACGTGGCAGGAAGAGGTAAAGAAAAGGACGAAAGAGAAAAGGAAAAGAAAAGACTTGTCAAGTATATCTAAGGAAATCAGAGAGGCCCCAAATACCTAAGCCTTGGGACAGCAGATGACAGCTCTAGGCACAAGGACACAGGTATACGAAGGCAGCTTTGGGCAGCAGACTTCAAATCCCAGCCCTACCATTACTATCTGTGTGATTTCTCTGGGCCTCAGTGTCCCCATCTGTTAAATGGGAATAACAGCAGTACCAGCCCCAAAGCATTGTTATGAGAGTAACACATGGCAAGTTCTTGGTGTAGTAGCACCCGGCACCTGTCAGTAGCTTAATAAATATTTGCTATTATTGTCCAACTGACAATCCCTCCATACCACCTACAAACATACGATGGAGCCCCTAATGGGGGCTTTTCAGAGAGCTGAAAAATGTATAGAGACCGCCAAGATGCTTGGCTACAGAGCCGGGGAAAAAGCATAAAAAATCATGTGAATTTTCCTTTATCATGTGGAGTTTTTTGCTGCCCTCCTAAACCTAAGCCCAACTCACACTTCTTCTTTCTTCTTCTTTTTCAAGTTTTATTTTGAACCAGCTAACATTTTTCACGGATTTTCCTTCTAGGAAAAAAAATTTTGATTATGTAAATTAAATACAACCATCTACTCTGCAATCAAGTGAGATGAGTTGTGAGGCACAGGTCTCATAATGAAGGACGATGATGGAAGCTCTTTTCTAGAAGGAAAGACAAGGGCAGCTAATTTTTTTTTTTCTGGGATGATTTATCCAGGCAAAAGTAGAAGAATGGAATTAAATATTCTGTTGAGTTTCTCTTGATCCAAAGGTTTCAACTCCCCTGCCACTAAAAAGGACAAAACAAAGAGAATACATTTTTTTTTTCTAAAGGACTCATGACTACCGGAAAACACACAAATCCCTTTTTAGAAAAATCTAATTTCTCTACTTCATCTATTTCCTTCTCCTGTTTATCCCCTCCACACCCAGAGCTCCCACTGAGTTTCTTAAGACAGACTCTCACCCGGTGTAATTAGATGGGAGAATTACATGGAGCTACATGGGGTGAGATGCTGGGCCTCTGGGACCTCTGGGTTCAGAGAAGGTGCCAGGCTTGAGAGCCAGAACAAGTGGGATTGTGTACTAGAAAATCTCAAGTCATTTTCTCAATGAGAAGGTAAAAATGCATTGTTAGGAAGGACATCCACAGTGAAGCTTGCATTTGGAGAGTTGCGATTGCAACATCGCATATTTAAAAACAAACTGCCAAAAATAACCGTTGGTCCCAACTGCTCTTTAACCTTGGTAGGCGGAGAACAATCTGCGGTGTTTTCCCCCACTTCTTCAGCAAGCTAAGCTGCTGGGTGGAGTCCTTGGTCAAGGCTGGTGTGTGTGGGGTTGGCTGCCAGCTGAGCTCGAGGCAGCAGGACTGTTCCCGTTTATTGCACCGCGTACCTGGACGGGATCTGTTTCTGTCATTAGTGGGGTTGCTGTGATACAGAAAAGTATTGCTGCTCATTGGTTCCTTGGGGGAATCAGAATATTTCTGTGGCTGAGCAGGCAGTAAATTTGTAACAATGTCATGGGTAATCAACCTGAGGATCTCTCCTGAGTGCAAGACACCCTCTTGAACCACAGAGAACTCTCACTCTGCTCTGAGTTCCAGAGACCAGCCGAAGCCACACGTCTGATTGGGCATTGTGCCCTCCTGCCCTCTATTCGTAGGAAAGAGATGTGTGTTCACAGGGAGTCTTGTGTAGGAGTAAACTGATGAGCGTAGTTTAATGCAGAGTGTTACCCGGACTTTCCCAGGCCATACCCCACTTTCAGGCATTAAATTGTGTGTGGGGGGGGTGTCCCTGGATACAGGGTATGAAACTGTAGAAACTCTCTGACCAGGGAGAGTGGGACAGCAGAGTCCCCAACATCTCACTCTTTCCTGCTTTCTGACCACAGCCCCTCTCTGAGATGCTGGAAGTTGTCTGGCCAGGCAATAAAATTAAATAGCATTGCCCAGTCATCTCTTCACCGAGAAGGGGGTTTGTATCAACAAGCCACCAGGATGGCCCTACATCACTGTGGTTCCTGAAGACATCAAATTCTCTCCCCTTCCTGCCTTTGACATGATGCTCTCTGCCTGGGCCACCAGCCCTACCCCCATCCCCTTTGCCTGGCTAACTTCTTCAGGATCAGTGCAGGCATCGCCTCCTCCAGGGAGCCTTCCCTGATCTCCTCAGCCAACGGTAGATCCCAGGGCTCATATCTCGTCCCCGGTCAGAATGCATGGTGTTGGCAGAGGCAATAGAGCATGAGAGTAAAGAGCTCAGGTTGCAAAGTAGTGTGTTCTGGTTTCAAATCCCTTCTCTGCACTTTTTTAAAAAACATCTTTATTGGAGTATAATTGCTTTACAATGGTGTGTTAGTTTCTGCTTTATAACAAAGTGAATCAGCTATACATATACATATATCCCCATATCCCCTCCCTCTTGCGTCTCCCTCCCACCCTCCCTACCCCACCCCTCTAGGTGGTCACAAAGCACTGAGCTGATCTCCCTGTGCTATGCGGCTGCTTCCCACTAGCTATCTATTTTACATATGGTAGTGTATATACGTCCATGCCACTCTCTCACTTCATTCCATTCTCTGCCACTTTCAAGAGTGCAAACTTGGGCCAGTTGCTTACCTTCTTTGAGCCCAAGATTCTTCGTCTGTAAAATGGGAAGAGTAACAATGATTTCCCATTTCACGGTTTGTTGCAAGGATCAAATGTGATGATGTATGTAAAGCACTTGGCAGTGTCAGGCTCATAGGTGATGCTCCATATGTGGCAACTTTATCATCAGTAACCACATATTTTTTTACTTGCTTCCTCCTTCCAAACTCTAAATTTCATAGGGTCAAAGGGTACCATTTACTTATTCATCACTGAATTCCCAAGGCTATCATCATGCTTGGCACATAGTAGATGTTTAATAACTAGCAACGCATGAAAGGTCTATTGCCACTTTGCTGATGAAAGACCAAGTCACAGAGAGCTTAGTAACTTCCGTGATCCCGTGTCTTACCTTCCTGCTGTCATTATGTCACATCACAAGATGGACGGCTAGGGAAGACACCTCTGTTGACCTTCCAGTGTGGGTTCATGCCATGCTGACTTACATCCTGGCAACTCAGATGTAAAAATCTCCCTGACACAATCATCTGCATGCCCCTGCTCAGCCCCCTCTAGGACTAGGCACCTTAGAGGGTAGAGATGAGACACATGTGGTCCGTGCCTTTAGAGAACTTACGTGCTCAGAACACAGGATGACCACGCACGAACAAACAGCAAGCAAATCAAGGCAATATGCAACGCTTGGGGAGTGCCGAGTAGGGGGCCCTAAAAGAGAGCTGGAGGAATCAAGGACTCCAAGGGGGGATGGAGGGGATCGTGCCGTGGGGCACTGGAGGGGAGGGGGAGGAGAGTCTGACCCCTGGCCCGCACAGGGTCTCCTGCAGATGTAAGGTCATATGTGGCTGTATGTGGAGGATGTTTCTAGAGCACAGGGAATCTTCGCTGGCCGGCTGGGGAAGGGCCAGGTTACTGAGGTCTGGTATGTTCCCTCTGTTTCCTGCAGTCAACTTATCAACCTGGGAAAGTGCCCCCTTCCTAAGATAGCATCCCCTACTTTGGGAGAAGCACACGTATCTTCTAAGATTTAGAGAGCTCCTCTGGCCGTAAATAAACACAAGGGCACTTTGTTTATCCAGCACACTTAGCTAGAGGCCAAATATCCCCCCAAACCTCAAATATCCAGAATGTGGGTGGGGCGGGGTGGGGGGATAGTTTCAGAAGAAAAGATGGTGAGCAGCTCAGCTAATGCCGAGGACTCCATGCACTGATGCTCTTACGCTCTGTCCCCGGGAGACAACCCTAGTACGCCCTCTGCTATGAACGTGGCTGACTAAAGCAAACCAGACATGCCTGCCCTGGGACCGCACTGGCCTGGGACAATAGCTTAGACCCCAGGACTAAACACTTCCCAACAGACACCAAAACCTCCTGAAGCAAAATCCATACCCACAATAAAAGGGTGAAAAGAGGTCAGAGGGGTATACTCATAACAGAAGATGACAGCAAGAGTATTGATAGAAAAAAGTCACACATTCCCCCAGCGTACAAAGATGCTAAGCCAGTTGCGAATTTATTGTGCATCTACATAAACAAGAGACTGAAATCTTGCAAAGTAGTTACCGTTGTCAAGGTTTGCAGATGAGGACACTGAGGCCTGGGAAGTTTAAAAGGTCAACAAAAACTCATATCTGAATCTATCTGACCCAAACATGACATTACCCAGCCTCTGTCACAAAAAGTCAAGTTTAGAATTAGAAGCCTGAGTCACTGAGAAAAAGTTGACTCAGCATTAATTTTGTTTAAGAAGACAAGGAAGCGTGGCACATGACTTAGAATGTTCTTAATCAGAAATCTTTCTAGGGCTTCCCTGGTGGCACAGTGGTTGAGAGTCCGCCTGCCATGCAGGGGACACGGGTTTGAGCCCTGGTCCGGGAAGATCCCACATGCCGCGGAGTGGCTGGGCCCATGAGCCATAGCCGCTGAGCCTGCGCGTCCGGAGCCTGTGCTCCGCAACGGGAGAGGCCACAACGGTGAGAGGCCCGAGTACCGCAAAAAAAAAAAAAAAGAAGAAGAAATCTTTCTAAAGAGGAACTTTTGGAACTTCAGAGGAGTATGTTTTAGAATCTGGAAATTTCAATGGGGCATGGGAAATGAGATTTCTTGTCCTGAACATACACATAAAATTATCAGTATAGGTTTCTGTGTGGGTTTTTCAGCCTAAGAAACGTTCCCCCAAGTCTTCTAGTGGTTTTCGCACTTTCTGAAGCATGTTTTTCAAGATATCCATCTGGAAATAACCAATTCTTAAAAGGACCTAGACTCTTGATTCTGGTTTTATTTGGGCCTCCGGGATGGGGTGGGATGCCAGGCTTGTGCGAGGGCTCCTGAATAAGCTGTGTATCATACGCAGGTGGGTGTTTTCAAGAATACATATATTTTAGATCTCAGAAAGGGAAAAAAGAATATTCAGGTTTGCATGCATATGCTTCTAAAGCCCTAAGCTTCAGCCACTTGGCTGATGACTCAAGTGAAAGGCAGTAGCAGGATCCTCTTCCCCACCGCGGGGAATGAAGTGGCTTCTCCCTGTTTGCTCAGATGGCCCTGAGTCCTGCCTTTTTGTCCACAGGGGTTTCTGGTTTCTGCCTGCAGCTGGTGACTGGGCCTCAGAGCAGCCTGTGGGTGCTGGGGCTTGGATTCCTGCAGACGGCCAGAGGGAGGAGTTGGGAGCTCACTGCAGATGGTGGCCTCGGACTGTACTGACTCAGGCAAAACTGGGGCTGGTGAGTGAAAGTTTCCAAGCAGACGGCAGACTTAAATGGAACAAAATTAGCAAGCGACGGTTAGGGGAAACGGTCTGTCTGTCTGGGGTTTATTCACCAACAGGCTACACCTTTAGGATGTGGATTTCAAGGGACGAGGAGCCAAAGGCTTAGGGGCCACCGGCCAGGCTAATCATCTCATGGCAGGGCCCATTCCCAGGTCATGGGGCCATCTTTGCGGTTAATCCCGCACAAAGGAAGAAGAGGGGAGAACAGAAAAGGGCAGGCATGCTGACCACTGCCCTTTTCGCACAGCGGGGCTGGTTTTTTTTTTTTTCCCCTGACGTTCTTACTCATTTTTCTTTTTGCAGGGGTGTTGATGCTGCAAGCTCTCCTCAGAAGGACCTTTGGGCCGTTTTCTCTTGGTAGGTGTCCACCCTGTGGGCCTTGAGAGCCAAATCCAATTGGAAACATGCACCGAAATGAAAAGAGAAAGGATGCTAATTTCCTTTGATAGGAAGTGCTTTCCAACCCGGGAGCTCCCTTGGAAGGAAAATGAGAGCGGGAGAGAGAAGGAACAGGACAGAGCCTTCAGGACTGTCCCCTTCACAAGAAAGTGACACAAGGCAGTGGGGGAAGGAGGAACCCATTTACCCTGAATGCAGGTGGCAGTGAAGACTGTTAAAAATACCTTGCAGGGTGAGAGATGGAGAGAACCGGATGTGTCTTTCTAAGTAGAAAAATTAATGAGGATGAGAGAGAAATGGGGAGTGGAGGAGAAATGGGGGAGGGTAAGAGAAGTAACGATGAGGTTAAGTAGCAGAGGCGTGACCCCAACAGCGTCTTGCTGACACTCTGGCACCGGGGCAAAGAGACTCCAGAAAGATCTTTTTCTGACTTCCCTGAACTTTTTGGTTCAAGCTGGAAGCATGGAATTGGGGGAGTGGGGAGAGAAACAGGAAGCTACTTGGTACGGATGGTAAGCACCAGAAGCTTCAGAATAACCTTGTAACTTACCTGCTTCCCCTCCTCCAACTCCAGCCAGAGGCAACGTCTGGGTTCCTCTGTTCCCAGTGGCTCCAGAGACCTTGTGCTCGCTCCATCCCTGGGGCTGAGTCCTGAAGGCTAGGGCTATGCCACAGCCCCAAACTGGGCAGGAACATGTTTCCCTGGCCTTTTGTGCTTCCAACATGTTTTAAGTCACGCTCACCAGCTCCTGAGTTTTCCCTTCCCAAAGCCATGCCTTCTCTCTCTGCCACTATGAATATACATGAGATGACCTCTCAGCAGTTTTCCTGGGAGATATTCTGGCATAAGCATAACAGATTTTGGCCCTCCGTTGAGAAAGGTGATTAGTCAAAGTTCTCTGAGCTCAGACCCAAGCTCTCAGGACATCACGCTTCAGTCTGTGCCAACCTCCTGTAACCCAGCCAGAGACACCAGAAGCCTTATACCTTACAAAGAAGCTCTTCTAACAGAAATTTTTGGTAAAGTTCACTGGCAGGGAATTGGCAGCCTTGAGGTGCTGTGCAAATATACACAGGCTGTGCATTTAACTTAGACAAAGAGGAACTGATTAGTTACCCTATGTCATCCATGGAGTCAAGAGTGGATCTGGGATTATAACTGCATCTTATGACTCTTTGTCACATGAGGCGTCCACCCGGAAACCCTTCGGTTTTCAACAAAGACTACCTCTTGTTAGGAAAACACCATTATGAAGGTGCAAAGGAGTCCTAGGAGGATAACAAGGACGTTGACTCACTGTGCCTCCCGATCGAACTCTGGTTAAAGAGGAGCCTTGTTCTCCTCCACAAGGTAGCACGGGCCCAGACCTAGGCCTGCTCCCTTGTACTTCTCCTGCTAGCTGATCCCTTTATTAATTTTTCAGTCCTCACAATGCTTTGGTCACAAGGAATGCTCAGACTATTTATTAATCATAAGGGGCCACTGAACACCCATCAGAGCAGTGGCATGTTCTAGGCACTCGTTTGGAGCAGGACATGATCATTGGCACATTCTATCCTGCATAGAAAAACTCTCACTTTGGTTTCAGTGAGGAAAGACTTTAAGATGGAGCCCACTAGACAGTACAGAGGGCATTCACACTCTTGACATTGCAATGCTGCTTCCTCCCTCACCTTAACTTATAGGGACCTTGGTGTTAACATGGTGTTTCTTTTTTCTTCTTAAAACAAATATTTATTTATTTATTTATTTGGCTGCGCTGGGTCTTCGTTGTGGCAGGTAAACTCTTAGTTGTGGCACGTGGGATCTAGTTCCCTGACCAGGGATGGAACACGGGTTCCCTGCATTGGGAGCGCAGAGTCTTAGCCACTGGACTACCAGGGAAGTCCCAACATGGCATTTCTAAAGCACTCACAGATGTCTAAATGTCTGCTTGGTCTCTCCTAAGCCACACATTTCCAAGATGGCAGGACCAATGTTGTGAGCCCAGCTGAGTCACCTCGGGTGACTTAACTTCTCTGGGCTTTGGTTTTCTCATCTGTAAAATGGAGGTCATAATGGCACCAACTTCCCAGGGCCATTGTGAGAACTGAATGGATTGATATTTACAAAGCAATTAGAAGTGTTTGTTAAGTAAATCCATAGCACCTGCTTTGAGACTCTAACCTGTACAGCACAGATACCAAGAATCAATGCAAATCTCAGACCTACCAGTACAGACTCAGATTTTTAGCTCTCTCTCTATAAGGAAACCTGCTGCTGCTTCATAAAATAACAGCCTGATCCTCCACGGCTGGATACACAGGAAGTCTCCACTTGGGGATCTGGCTACTGTTTTATTTAAGGAAGCTGCTGAGGTTCCTACATGTGGGAGAGGCAGTGGAAATAGGGAGATCTCCAAGGGGAAAGTCAATCTTAAAGTCAAGAGCTGGTGTTGTATACTGCGTCCCTGCCCCTATGTGGAATTCTCCTCCACTGCCAGCCTTTGAATTTAGGGTGTATTCTTTGCACTCTTCACTCAGGAAGGCGCTTTCCTCCATACTATGGGATCAACTAGGCTTTTATTTCCACTGAAAGAAATAAATCTCTTGAGGTTTCCCTCTGGGGCCAGGATCCACCACTGTTCAGCAGGTCCTAGGGCCAGGGGAGCTGCCACGAGGCGGCAGATATGGCAGAAACGTGGGGAGCGGGTGGGGGGTGTGTCTCGTGGATGTACATGGCACAGGCGGGTGGGGGGGATGTGTCTCGTGGATGTACATGGCACAGGATGGTGCTTACTTGCAGTCGTGCTTCTCGATTTCGAAGTGAGGGTTGAAGTTGAGGACAATCTTCTGGTTGGGTTCGGGGGCATAAACAATCCACTCACAGTTCTGGTGGGATGGATAATCCTGGGGGTACCCCGGGGAGGTGATATAGCCAGCATCTTTGGAATTCAAACGACCTCCACAGGGTTGGTCTGGAAGAGAAGGCACACGAAGCAAAGAACTTCAAATATGTTACAGTCTGTTTTTTTTTTTCTTTCCTTGTTTCTCTCTACCAGTGGCTGATTAAAACAGTTTTACAGACCTTTTATGGCAGTCCAGAAGACTAACCTGCTTACTCATTCAGTGGAAGAGATTATTTCAGCTCATCCTCCCCACCTCGTCCAACCACACACGCGCACACACACACACACTCGCCAAACGAAAATATTCCAGAAAATGCTCATAAATATTCCCAATTACATGGTCTGAGATTTTCAAAAACCAACAAAGCTGAAAACTTAACATGCCTCCCTGCCTGCTCCTGTCTCCGCTCCTTGGCCCATCTTCTTCTCCTCCTCGTTCAGACCTCGCATCTCTATCTTTATCTCGTAAATCCTTCATGTTACTTGGTGTCCCCCAGCCCAGCCCAGGCAGCCAGAAGTAAAGACTCCGGGAACTGACAATAGTGGTTTTGTGGTGCTGACCCACAAGTGAGCCTGGTAACAATTACATGGGATGTGGAGGAAGCAGTTTCAGTTTTGGGCCAGAACAGCCCCTGGAGGGTGATTTCAGCTATTTTTTTTTTTTTTAAGAAAGAAAAAGCAAAACCCCCCAAACACTTAATTCCAAACACACCACAAATTTGATTTATTATTTCATTATACACTGAGTGGAAAAATCTGCATTAGAGAATCCACTGGCTCTGACCTCAGAGTTGTGACAAAAGTGCTTTGTGCTGAGTGGACGCCTGTGTTTTCTCCAAGCTTTTTGCCGCTGTCCCTCCTGCCTGGTCACCACCACCAGAGTGTGCTGCTGCTTTGTCCAGTGGTGACCAGCCTTGGAAAGGAGGCTGCAGGGGAGTAGCTGCTCCCCTCCCCCTCGGCAGTGCCCAGCTGGAGGTAAACAGCTTCATGTGGGCCAGGAGGGAAGGGGGCGATCTTCAAAGGCAGAGGAGGTGGGTGATGACATTTGAAGCATCTCATATTTGGGAGTGAAGCTCAGTCGTCCCCAGGAGGGGTTCCTGGGAAATGGAGGGGTCTGGCTCAATACCACGGTAGAACAGAAGATGGGAAGGCACAAGAGACCTGGAAATATTCAGAAGCCTCTAGGAGAACTTCCTAAGATGTGTGCCTCTCTTAGCATCAATCACGATTTAATATCGCCATCTGCATGGAGCAGCACGGGGTCCGTGAATTATGCATTCTGGCTCAGCAGCTACCCTACAGGACGGGGCTTTCTCCTGTGCTCACTCTTTGAGGGAAAGGGTCATGCATTTTTTAACTCTACAGGTGCACTCTCCTATTCCCCGTGTCTGTTGGCATTACTGTCGTCCAGACCTCTGCTTTAGATTACCAGCCTGACAGGCTTTAAATGCATAAAAGATGGGCACCTGCGCAGTGGCGGTTGGGACACACAAATCCACACAAGTAGCCTTTTAGGCATCATGCCTCTAAGAGCTCAAACTGTGCCCCGTTGAGCTGCCCAGAATCTAATGGATTCAGGTTCCATTTCCTACTGGGTGGAAAACAAAAGCAGGCCATTTCCTCTGGTTTGCAGAGACCACATCATCCTCTAACTAATGACCCCGCACCCTCCCCAGTCCAGGAGGACAATGGGCCCAGCCTTCCCGCCCAGACAGAGACGAGGCCAGCAGTTAAGCCGGGTGCCGCCCGTTCCTCTGCGGCTAGTCCCGCAGTCTTTCCAGGTGTCCACACCACTCCGCCATGCTGGGCACCCAACGACTTCCAGCAAGTCAAACTGTGGCCCGTTGGTCCTGGTTCATGGGCGCGAAATAGGGCTGAGAGTGGTGGTCCCCTGAAAAGGTGGAGGTGTGGGGATTTAGATCACCAGCTGCTCGGACCAAGCTAACGGGAGAGGAAACTTTCTGCTGGGTACAGCTCCTCTGCCAGCTGTTTTGCTGAAAACTGCAGCCTTGCCACCAACTCACCCCAAACCACATTTTTCGCCTTGGAACTCATCAGATGGAATCTGAGCCGATCTCCTGTTTTTTAACCAAGTCATCCAAACTCCTTCCCTCCTTCTTTATCCCTTCCCTGCTTCTCTCCAACTACTCTTGAAAGATCTTCTCTCCTTCAGTTCCCTGCCCCATACCCCCAGTTTAAGCTTTTAGTCATTAGACCAGGCACACATAATCAGCAATAAAGACAGGAAACTTCCTCATAGGAAGGTTTCATTTCTCACCCACACCAGGAGTAATCATTTCCCCACTTAAAAAAAAAAAAAACTATATATATCCCATAGCAGATAGTCTGCATTTTCGGCTGTTAAAACTCACTTAGCCAAAGGAAAAAGGAGTATCCCCTTTCTTTTTTCCTGTTCTTTCTTTATCTGAAGAAAATCAAGGCACTTATGAAAATATTTAAGAACTCATTAAAACATCTGCTTTGCTTGCGTGTAGTTAATCTTTTCAATATCCAAACATTTATAAACTCACACTCTTGTTTGGATGGCACTCACACTCAGAAACACACACAAACGTAGATATCGAGCATATATCCGGTACATATACATATTAGAAATTCACACTTTAGTCCTGTACACACTTTCACACCCTCTCATAAAATATCACACATCATTTGCACAGACATATATCCACCAAGATAAATACTAGAATTTCTGTCTCTATTTTTCTTGGAGAGAACTGAATTCTTGAAATCTATCATCAGTAAAAATTGTAAGGAAAACACACTTAATCCATCTACACTTCCTCTTAATAACTGATCTTTCATTTCCAGGTTTGGGGACCCTTCCATTTCTGAAATACAAACATGCCCCCAATAGAAATGAGCTAGACTTTCTTCTGAAGAGCTACACCATCCAGGGCTTGGGAGGTCTCTGTCCCGTTCCAAAAGGAACAGCCTAAGTGTTTCAGAGGAGTCCAGCGCAGCCAAAAGGGGCTGAACTCAAGGGTAAACGCCTTTAGGCCAACCTCCACATACAGAAGGGAAGCTGACCCTGTTGAATTTTTAGCTACTGAGCCTGTTTGGCAAGTTGACAAGCGACTGACTTCTTTCTCTATTTTGTGAAAATCTTTCACCTGGTGCAAATTCACTTCCCAAAGAGAAGTAGGCAAACCCAGGCCTGGACGGTTCAGAGCGGGTTTTCTCCTACATCTGGGAAGGAAACCTAAGGGATGGGCCAGGTCAGGTCAGATAAAGAGGCCCACGGATGAAAGGATTCAAGTGATACCTCTAGACATAATTTGAAATCAAGGGAATGCTAAGTTCTAAAGTCACAAAGGTCTGATTTTTCCCCATAATGACTACTTAGGTGTTTTAATTTGACATATAAAAGGTCAGATTATTTCTGACCTTCATATCTTTCTGTCTCTTTTTTTGTTTGTTTTTCTCACATGCCCTTGTTTGCTGGTGAGCTAAGCACCATCTGATGCTGCCTAGGGGTAACCTGGCCCGGGATCAGGTAAAGGGATTCTGGATCCATCCACTTACAATTCTAAGGCCAGTTTCAGAAGGAACTCACCCTCCTATAGAACCCAATTTAAGACGAAGCACTGGTTCCTTCGTCATATATGATATTTAGGAAGTACTTATTAAGAAGGAATAACAGATCTTCTTTAAAAATCTGGTCTGCCTCCTAAGGAAATTCAGCTGGATTTGTTTTAAAGAAACACTGGATGGCCAGGACTCGAAAATAATCAGATTACAATGGCTTACTTCACGATGGCCAGAGACACCAGGTGACACCAGGCAACAGGCTGTGGGCTGTCCCACAGTAGAAGAACCAGATCACTCAGTTTAGCTGAACTGAAAGTAAAAGTCCTTGGCAAAAACGGGAAATTTAGGCTGGCTGGGTACGGGATTGGAGAGTCAGGTGATGTCAAAGGTGGGTCTGGGGTAAGGGGACCAGATTACTAGGAGGGGAGGGGGGCTGACATTAGCAAGAAGAGGGGATGCAGCACGTGGACTCTCAACTCCCTGTGACCTTCCTGTGTCTCAGCTTCCTACACTGTAATTCAATGAGAGGATTGAATTCAGTGTGTAGTTTTCAAAGTTATTTTTAGAAGTGTTTGTGTTTTCCTTGATCAGAGCTCTATCCAGAACTCCAATGTGCAAAGCAGCTAAAAGTGGAGCTCTTCTTGGGTGTGGGGACGGAGGGTGACCAGAATCAGTGCAGTATCCCCGCCATGAAGTCCCTCCCCTCCTCTCTGATGGGGCTTCTCTGTAAGAACATCAGGACTTCCTGGAACTGGGTTTGAAACCCACTAAATCTCAGTTCCCTTGTTACTTTAAAATGCCATAGAAAAGAGGAAGAGTAGAAGGATTACAAGACATCAATTTCATATATATACCTGAAGGCACTTGGTGGAGAAAAGCAGTCTCATTTCCCCCCAAAATAATACGCTTTATTTACTTTATAATTTCTCCTTTGTCCACAGCACAATCCCATCCTGTTCCTATTTCCACAGCATTGTTTTTATTTAATTATTGGTAGCAAGGAAAAGAAGAAGCTCTTTCTATGATTTCAGAAGAGAGAAGTCTTGCCACTTAACTAGTAAGAAGCCTTGTATTCAAGTATGGTCTCCCCACTGACAAGCTGTGTGACCTTGGGTAAGTTAGTAAACAACTCTGAGCCTTTGTTTTCTCATCTATAAAATGAGGGGAGTCGTTCTAAAGGTCAGTTGCAGTTCTAAAATTCAAAGCCTGTATAATGAGGAGGGGGTAAAAATCCTGTAACCCATAGATGAACCCCCAATTTAAAAGATTCTCTACCCTCCTAGACAATAAGATATTTATGCAAGGTGTTCATTTCTGTTTCATCTGCTTAGTAAGCCTGAAACAAAACTCCAGGATTCTTCAGATGAAAGTATCTGTCCTGCATTATGGAGAGTTCAAATGTCTCTTTCAATCACATTAGCTCTACTGATGTGCAGTTTCTTTTCTTAACTGAGTCTGTGGCTGTATATTTATAAATATTAGGGATACACAGTTCTGTGTGTGAGCATCTCAACAACAGTGATGCATGAAAAGAAAGACCAAAAAAAGAGTTTCTTTCAATCTCTCACTCAAATCATCTAAGTCCTGTGCTCAGGGTTTGAACCAAATTTTGCTCACTAACCTTGGATAAGCTGCTTTTAAAGAGTGATTTCTGTGGGCTGAGGCTGGATTTTGTTTTATTCAAAGCGACTTCAGCCTGTCACAAGACAGTCTCATAAAATCTGTATCTTGGCTTAAGCTGGGAAGAAATGAGCCAATCCATCAGCCCAGGAATGTGGCTGTTTGACCACTTCCTAAGGCAACTGGGAAGGGATGCAATCTATTCAATTTATGGGGCTGGGTGGCAGTGAGTGATACACTCCTGAAGGCGCAGCAAATGCAAATCCCTGTGAACTTCTGCAATGATAAAGTTCAAAATCTGAATAAAAGAAGCGTCTAGGAGGGCAGGACGGAGGGAATCAGAGAGCGGGACAGGAAGCCAGCAGATAAGCATGGAAAAAGAAGTGAGGAATGAGGCAAACTTCCTCTTCTGAAACACCTCCGATGAATTCACCAAGGAGAGAACTGGAAGTTGGGTCTGGAAACAGGGCCTTTGGGAAGTCTCTTCCCCTCAGTCTGGATGCTAAAAATGAACCTTCATTTAATCGTTAAAATGTAGTTTGAGGCGATTACCTTCCCTGACCTCAAATCACACCACCTGTGGTAACCTCGTTATTTGTCATCTTATATCATAAACAAACACAATTCCAATAGGGCAGCCAATATAATATCATTAGTTTATATTTATGTCCACTCTTTCCCAGCCCTCATTGCAAATGCAATTTTGATGCCATTCATGAGAGATCTGGGATTACAATTCCTGACCCTTTCAACAGACATTTGGGGAAGGAAATAGAAGAAGAATAATTTTAGGGCCTCTCCAAAAGGTAATATAATTTTGTTCATTTATTTTGATTAACTAAAGGCTTCTGTTGAAACTTTCATGGCTCCCCATTGGTTAGTAAATGAAATCCAAGCCCCCTGGCCCAGCAATTTGGGCCTTGCATTTGGCACAAGCTACCATATCCAACCTGATTTGCAATTATTTGCCTCCACACCGTCTAAACTGCAGTTTCTGAGTGTTCCCCAAACAAGAAGTGTTCCCTTCTCTGCTCCCATTTCCCCTTCCCCTGGTATGCCTTTCCCAGCTCTAAATCGTCCATCCTCTCAATCCAGGCTCACATGGCAGCTCTGCCCTCCCTGATCTCCCCACAGCACGAGTGACCTTTCCCAACCTCTGAGGTTGAAGCTCTTCAGCATCTTCTAAGGTGTGAGAGAGCCTTATCCATGCTGCTGGACCACCTGTTCATCTTTGGCAAACCATAGAGCATCAAATCCAGAGTCTTCCCCAAAAGTCAGACTCAGTGAGGCTTGATGAATTAATGAATTAATAACTGACTGGCGTAACACCAAAAGTATCCGTAGGTATCACAAATTCTAAGAAAGCCTTGTCACAAATTGTTCTGCTTATCCAGCTACTACTCTTCCTTCCCGACCCACAGCTCCTATTAAGCGCAAATGTTTTTTAATTGGTGAACCGTGAGTTTAGAGGACTTGTCTGGGATAATAATACCTAGTCATAGATCAAGGTACAGCTAGTGTGAACTATATCTCATAGGACACAATAACCTCAGATCATAATGATGAAGTTCAAAAGATATTACATTTTAATTCTAATAATGGTAAAATTAATTTATCTGAGGGTTTTCTTGTCCCTGAGCTCCATCCCCCTACCCTCCCAAAGGCAAGCTCTAGATATTTGTTTTCAGTAGCGCCAAGAAGATTCAAACTACTGCGTCATCACTAGACTCTTGCTGGGTTTCAGTTTAGTTCTCTACCCATCCCTCCTCGGCTCCCTTCCCCTGGCCCCCAATATGCCTT